>NW_006399998.1:2671936-2694223 GCF_000299155.1 Elephantulus edwardii | reverse complement strand
AGTGCTGGGAGACCTCAATACACCCCTCTCAAGAAAAGATAGAACTACTAGAAAAAAACTCAACAGAGATACTGAAGAATTAAATTACACAATAAACCAACTTGACCTCATGGAAAATGTGGTACTTATGTAAAATGGAAGACTCCTAATTAAGTAGGAGAAATGGTCTTGATCCATGTTAAAACAGGTTTGAAGACAGCATGCTGCAAGCAAGAATATAATATTGTATGACCACTGTAAAAAAAAAAAAAAGTAAAGACACGTGAGGAATGCCATCTGACTTTTAACAGTTTCACAGGGTGCAGAACCATTCCCATCAACAACGTCAATAATACCAAACCAATTCCCATGAGGTCAGACATGTACCCTATGTTTCCATGCCTTTCACTACTCATCTCAACATCTATTTCACTGCTTTGTTGGATCCAAAATCTGAGGTGACAGATCAAACAGAACCATATTGGGGGAGCCAAAATGTTATAATCTAGATTAATGACAATGCAGTCAAGACAGATCCAGAAATGTACACTTTAAGTATCCCCAAGCTCTCAGTCCCACCACTATTGGCTTTTCTCCCCAATTATCCAACAAAGTTCTCAGTCCTGTCAATATTGACTCTCCACTCAATTATTCAACAAAGCTTTCAGTTCTGCCAGTATTGGCCACCACCAACCTAAATTTACCTCTCATGTCAATTGCTGCTGTTGCCATCCCAAAGTGTGCTTTAAATGTTCATGCCTCCTCTTTTCCAGAGTAGGAAGGTCTTTCTTCTTGGACTGGGGAAGATTCCTTTCTATTCTGGTTGAGGAAGAACCTATCTCTGCAGTTAGAGCTGCTCAATTTATTGGAAAAACTAGGCAATCTCCTTGTAGATTGTCAAGGCTAGCCAATTCTCTTGTGGATACCCAACCCCTTTGTGTATAAGCCAACATGTCCTATTAACTTAGTCCCACCCATCCACATAGTCATCCACACTAGAAAAAACTATATTGAAAGACAAACTCCAAAATCTCAGGTATTTAAAAAGACAACAGCACAAAGGTAGCTGTACAGAGACCCAGATTTATTAGTGATACTAGGGGCCAGAGGGAGGGAGAAAGAGGCTTTATTGCCTAAGAAGTATAGTTTTAGTTTACAATGAGCTTTATAATCCATTATTAAAAATTCTGTCAATAACTTGTACACTGTAGAAAATGGAACTGAATAAAGCTACATGATAGATAGTTTTATAGTGATGTCATTTAAAAAAGATATAGCTGGCTATGTATGCATCAATATAAAATTATGAGATTTGGTTCCCTTCTTTGGAGGTTCAACATCATAGTATCATGGGAAATGGAAGTAAATTGGTCTATAGACTTCCTAAATAACATACCTCTGGAAACTCTTTGAACTTTGATAAATGACAATAGTTATGGAAAGGCTTCAGGTCTTTTCTTCTTAAGGTCATTATGAGTTGTTCTCTACTCAGTGGCAATCAACAACAACAACAACAATGTGTATAGTAGTTTTGTTCTATGTCCTAGTTTATTGTATAGTACCCAGTATCCTAAAAGTACTTAAGACAGATATCATTTTGCTAATTAAGCGAGCTTTTGGAGTCGACGGCTTTTCCAGGCATGTGTTTGTTATGTGCAGATTTGTTCTGTCCCCGGGAGCGAGGCTAGCCAGCCTGGGCCTAGGGTTTGAACCAGGAGGCTGTTTGTTCATAGGGTCACTATGAGTCATCTACGACTCAACGGCACTAAACAACAAACAACAACAACTCTTTTCTTTTAAGAAGACTTTAAGAGAATCATTGTGGTTTAAGAATTGAAAATAATCTGAAATGTGTCAGAATTTGAAATTCTGTTCTGTTTTTTTTCTCATCTTAATTAGGATTTTGACCATACAAGACATGATAATTGAGTTCTTTGAACATGAGCAACAGGGAAAGCAGAGTCCTAATACAAGAAGAGATAGCATAATATGTTAATAATAGCCTCCAAGAACACCAGCCTCTTTTGTTATGCCATCAGAAAAACTGAAGAGTGTCTATATGCCATACTGGTTTAAAACACTTGTTGTCGGAGATAAATAATATAGTCTTTCTGAAGAAAACAAAAAAATATCACTCGACTGATAGACAACATGATAGATGGAGAAAAGATTGAAGTTGTTAACAATTTCATCTTACTTGGATCCACAATCAACACGCTTAGCACTAGCAGTCAGAATATCAGGAGATGTATTGCACTGGAAAAGTCTGCAGTCAGAGAACTCTCCAAATTATTGAGAAGCCATGATGTCAGTTTGGGAACTAAAGGGCATCTGAACAGGCCATGGTCTTTCCAAATACTTGTTATGTATCTGAGAAATAGAGAAGAGTACTGAATATCCAATGGACTGTCAAAAAACCAGATAAATCTTGGAGAAGATTTGACAATAGTGCTTCTTGGAAGCAAAGATGATGAAATCTATCTATCTATCTATCATCTATCTATCTATCTATCTATCTATCTATCTATCTATCTATCTATCATATATCTATTTATATCTATATCTCACAGACTTTGGGCATGCTACTAAGAGAGGCTATTCCTTGGAGAGGGACAACAAGCCTGTAAAAGTGGAGGATGAATAAAAGAGTACGACCCTCAACCAGATGGATTGACATAGTGACTGCTGCAATGGGCTTTTGTGTCAGAAAGTGTGAGAATGGCAAATCATAGAACAGGGTTCAGATCTATTGTTTATAGGGTTGCTATGGATCGTATTCGACTCCACGACACATAACAACCATTACTGACAATTTGATTTTCTGTAGGAAAATCCTACCCATCTTTCTCCAGCAGTTCATGGTGGATTCAAACTGAAGGAGCAAAACTATATGATACAAGATTAATATAAAATATTAATTTTATATGCATCTGTAAGTACTGATGAATTTGAAAATCATAACAATGTGTCATTGCTATACTGTCTGTAAGACAGTAATATAAATATATAGGAGCTCTGGTGGCCTTATAGAGTTGTGCTGCCAGTACAAAGGTAGGCATTTTGAATTCACTAGCAGCTCCATAGGAAAAAGGTGGGACATGTCGTCCCAGCCCTAAAAACCCACTGTGGGTCGATTTTAATTCCACATATAACAACTAATCTATTGACGCTTGTGCTTCGAATACATTATGTGTACTACAAATAAGTATGTATATGCTTTACATCACATGCCATAAGTGTAAAAAACAGAAATATGTGCAAATATATTTGTTACATAGTATACTGGTAGGTAGAAACAGATAAGTAATAAAAAGTCCCTTGCTCACTCATTGCCATCAGATCAAAAGTGACTCATAACTGACTGGCTGATTTTCGGCTGGATCTCCTCATGGATTCTAACTATGCTTCTTAGAGCTGACAGTGGAATTCCTTTCCAATAGGCCACTGTAGCTCCCTACTACCTCTTGAGAGTTCCCATAAGCAGTAAACACATAGTAAAGATAGATAAGCAATTGATATATGCCGTCCAGTCACTTGCAACTCATTAGCGACCCTATGTACAATAGCCCTTAACTCTGTTCTATCCTGTACCAATGTTATTGTATCTGACACACCTATCCCCATTACCCTAATGACTGAATCAATCCATCTCATCGAGGGTCTCCATCTCTTGCACTGTCCCTTTACCTTCCCAAGCATGGTATCCTGCTCCAAGGTCTAGTGCCTCCTTGCAACACACCCAAAGTATGTCAGACAAAGCTTTAGAATCCTTGCCTCCAAAGAGCAGCCTGATTTCACCCTCTCTAGGATGAACCTGTTTTTTCTCCGAGTAGTCCATGGTATATTCAATACTATTCTCCAGCACCACAGCTCAAAAGCATCGATTTTCCTTCTAAATTCCTGGTAATTGTCCAGCTTTCTGATGCATTGCAAGTAATTGCAAAGATTATGGACTGGATCAGGTACACCTTAGTTTCCAGACTGACATTGTTGTTCTTCAATCCTTTGAGAAGTCCCTAACAGCAGACTTTCCCAATGCAAGCCATCTTTTCATTTCATGGCTGCTGAAAAGAATAAGTGTTGATTGTGGAGCCAAGCAAACTAAAGATGTTAACAATTTTAATATCTTCACTGTCTATCATGATGCTGCCAATTGGCAGAGTGGTGAGAATCTGTTTTCTTAATGTTGAGCTTCAAACAATATTGAAGCCTGCAGACCCTGACCTTCTGCAGCAAGCACTTCAGGTCCTCCTCAGTTTCAGTAAGCAGGGTTGTGTCATCTGCATAATGCTGACTGTTGATGAGTCTTCCTCCAATCCTGATGTCACATTTCTCCTCGTAGAGGCCAGACTCCTGGATGATCTATTGTGCATATAGTTTGAAAAGTTACGGAGATAGGACATATCGCTGGTGTATACCTTTCCTAATTTTGAATCAATCAGTGTTTCCATGATCTGTTCTGATTAATGCCTCCTGGACTAAGTAAAGATTTTCGCATAAGCATAAGTATTTTGGGATTCCAGTTCTTCTCAGAGTTAGCCACAGTTTGCTGTGATTCACATTATCAAATGCCTTTGCATAGTCACTAAAAACCAGATAGATATTTCTCTGGTACTCTTTCTTTTCAGTTGAGATCCATCTAATAATAGCTATAATTTCCCTAGTATCACAGCCTATTCTAAACCCAGCCTTCACTTCTGGCAGTTCTGTGTTAATGTGCTGTTCCAGTTGTTTTTGGATAATTTTCAGCAGGCTCTGGCTTGCATGTGATATCAATGATATTGTCTGATAATTTCCGCACTTTGTCAGGTCACCTTTCTTTGAAATGGGAACAAATATAGATCTCTTAGAGTCATTGGCCAGGTGGTTGTCCTCCAAATTTTGTGGCACAACTTGTTAGCACTTCCAGGGCAGCATTTGTTTGTTGAAATATGCCAGTTGATATGCTGTCAATTCCTGGGGCTTTTTTTCCCACTTCTTTCAGAGCAGCTTGAACTTCTTCCTTCATCACCACAGGCTCTGGCTTGTATGTTGTTTCATGAAATTCTGTGTCTGCCAATTCCTTTTGGTACAATAACTCTATATATTCTTTCCATCTTCTTTTATTCATCCCAAAGCATCCTTAAGTATTTCCATTTGAGGCTTGAATTTGTTATTCAGTTCCTTAAGCTTAAGAAATGCTGAAAAATTTTGG
The DNA here is from genome assembly GCF_000299155.1 of Elephantulus edwardii. Classification (NCBI taxonomy): domain Eukaryota; kingdom Metazoa; phylum Chordata; class Mammalia; order Macroscelidea; family Macroscelididae; genus Elephantulus; species Elephantulus edwardii. The sequence goes on along the minus strand of NW_006399998.1, from coordinate 2,689,050 downwards.
CCCCTTTTATTTTCTGACTTCAGCTCCTTGCACATTTCATTATAATACTTTTTCTTCTGTGCCGCCCTTTTAAATCTTTTGTTCAGCTCCTAAATCTCTTTATTTCTTCCCTTCGTTTTGGTTTCTTGGCATTCTTTTGCAATATTCAGAGCCTCTTCTGACATCCTTCTTAATCTTTTTTAATCCTTCTCTTTGTAATAACCTTTGCATTCTTATTGAATGATACTCTTGATATCCTCCCTTTAGCTCATCTGGTCTTCTCTCATTAGTGTTCGAAGCCTTAAATTTGTTCCTGAAATGGTTTTGAAATTCAGGTGGGTCAGACTTAAGGTCAAATTTTGATTCCCTTTGATGTGATTTAATAAACAGTTAGTGAGTCACATAAAGGAGAACTGTGTGGACAGATACAGAATTAAAAGAGGAACCAAAGAGAGTTAAAGTGAAGCCTTACTAGAGGTGGTTCCCACCAAGTTCGATATACCTCACTTTAGTGCTGAGTTTCTGGGACTTAAACAGTATTTCACTTGGTACAACATCATGACTTCTACTATCTCTGAGGTTCCTGAGATCTTGATTCCTCTCTGGGTTGAAGGACAGTTTTGTCATCCTGATACTGTAATAGAAATTGAGACCTTTATGTTGATGAGCTCACCTACTTGACAATCTATGAAAGATTAAATTATAGACTCTTTACATGTACTCATATCATTCAGATTGCACCTCTGTAACTCCTACATAGGGAATTACATGTTCTTTGTGGTTGATAAAAATAATTTTTGTGGTTTTCTATTTTTCCCTGGATTGCTATAATAAAAACTTCCCATGTCAAATGCAAGTACATTCAGAGTGTTATTTGATGCTCAAAATATCATGTTGATTTTTTAAAAAAATCAACATAATCAAGCATTCTAAACACTCTATGTTCTATTTCCAAGAAAAATTCCATGTTTTATGGTGACTAAATAGTATAATTGAAGCAGTATTTGAAAAGAATCCATGATATGCCCTGTATATAAAAATGTGAAGCAAATTTCACATTTCTCCCAATAATTTTTCCATGAAAGAAAGATTCAATTTTACCAGTAAATCATGATGTCTTTTAATCAGGAAAGGTTACCCAGGTAGTAGTACTGTAGAGGGCAACACGAATTCTGAGGAGGCCATTTACAAAAGATGTGTGTGAGGAGGTAATAGAGGAAGGTGAAAATGCAAAAGTAGTGAGATGCTGAAAAGAAAGCTATGGAAAAAATGTACACTTTAAAAAATAATTCTTTTGATAATTAAAAGTTACGAAAGGTCTTTAAGGAGTTCAAAGGTAGTTAAAGTAGTGTTTTAGTGATGTATCTTCAGAATTGAAATAAACAGGATATCAACAAATAAAAACTGGAAGCTGGGAGAGGTTAGAATGTTTGTCTGGGTGATAGAGATGCTATAAAACTGATTTATTATAATGGAATTAGTGATAATAATGGTCTTTGGTACAATTATGTTTTATTGAATGTCAGCCACTGCTCCAAGCACTCACTTAATGTGCAAAAGAACAGTGAGTGCTCTTGGCATTACTGTTATTTTGACTTGACAGAAGTTAAAAAATGTGCCTAAGTTCCCTAGTAATAGAGTAGCCACATTGAATTCAAATCTAGGCTGACTGCAATCTTGCAAACACTACATCCACTAAAACATTGTGCAGAAACAATGACAAATCAGATTCCAGTGGATAAAAGCCAATGATTTCTAACATATCATGAGTTGGCACACTGGCACTCAGAACTTAGATTGTTCTTAAACTGTTAATTTTAACTTTCTTAGCTTTATCTTCTTTCCTCAGTATTTCCCATACTATGGAATGACTAACTTTTTTCTTTATTTGAATAGCAATTAATGTATAAGGTTTCAGTCTTGTTTATTTACTTAAAACCTTCTTTACTTCAGTCAGTAAGACCTGGTAGCATAGTTAGTAGGGAGTTGCGCTGCTAATTCAAAGGTTTCTTCTGGCAGTTCTTATCCACAAGATGTTCTTCCAGAGAAAGAGAATATATATTGTGATTTACAAGTTTCTGAACATCTGCTGGAAGGTCAGCTAAATGTGTTAGTGAGTTCTTTCAATCAGATTGAATGTTTTAACAAGCTTTAAATTAGTCATATTAGTTCTGTCAGATTTGTAAAGATATACCTAAAGTATGTGTACAACTAAGAAATTTAAATTTCTAACTCAATAATTGACATGAAAGAACAGAAACTGAAAAAGGAATAAAGAATGAGGGAAGAAATCAAGAGCTAGGGGTAAGAAGAGCTCTTTGGCCTGATCTTTATATTCCATAAAGAGATGCCTCTACTCCTATCTTCTGCCCCAGAATAATTGTTACTTTATTATATTAATCCAGTTTCTGATGTCTTAGAGCTAATGTTGTGAATGTAGTTTCATTTTAAAATGAGTAGCATTCTATGTCCCAAGATTGAAAGACTTAATTTTGCGGAAATGTTAATACATCTGTTGCTATGGAATCTAATGATATAATCTATTTTTTTTAAATTTTATTTTTATACTGGTTTACACATAAAGTTCATATACATTGTTTTTCACACCAGACCTATCCCCTTTCCTTTACCAATCCCTCCCTCCACTTATCAAATTGTGTGAGCCTATTTTTAAGCCTCCCTGCCCCTTAAATCCTCATACATGCTCTACAATAATGGTCTTATACAGTATTTGTCTTTATAAGACTGAGTTTGTTCACTTAACATAATGCTCTCCAATCATTCTCATTTAGTTAGGGAATCATATACAGCATACAGGAACAATTATTTTTATATAATCTATTTATATATATTTATAGTCCATCAATTGATAAAATACAGTATCAATACAAATAAGTAGCATTTTAAAAGGGGATCCAAAACCTTTCATAAGTTTTTAAATATCTACATTATTACCAAATTATCATTGATTCTATGAGTTGTACTCAACTTGATGACACCTAACAACACCACCAACAACAAATTATTCTAAAACTATGGTAGGAAAGAGTTCAGATCTGTTGTTCATAGAGTCATCCTCTGGATGGTACCTAATAATAACAACAGTATATGTGAGTATGAAAAGCTTCTTGAAAATACACGTATTTTCTTTACCATCAATCATATCACAGTAGAGATTCTAATATTTATTGATAAAGAAAAAAAGTATTTTAATAAATTAATATTTGATATTTTAAAGTAGCAAGTATAATAGGACACATAATTAATCAGATACTTGGTTGGTGTATATTTTACTTTTATAATTTTTACAGTAAAGTAATGATGTCTTCTTATCCATCAAGAGTTCAAAAATCATGCATCAGTAATCACTGGTGTGCACGAAGTATACTTTGAGAGTATAACTGTACAAACAGGCCTTGTTACTAAGGGGTGTGTGTGTGTGTGTGTGTGTGTGTGTGCGCGCGCACGCGCGCGTCTTTTCACACAGTGCACAACTGGAAGAGAGCCATTTTAAAAGGTAGACATACTTGTCAGCTTTGAACAAATTTGACACCTTGTAAATAATCCTCCATTGGCTCTCTTCTTGACATATTTCCAGTCGTGTCTCAACCATTATTTCAATGTATTGTGAGAAGAGTGGCTTTAATTCAATCTGTCAAAAAGCTCACTTCTGTTAATCAAAAAAGCACAGCCTGAAATCACAGATGAGGAAATATTATGTGCTTTGAAAAGACATGCTGGATAAAAATATATCACATAATCTGTTTTACAGATCTACTATTATAACTCACAGCTACTGAAAATAGGAAACAAAGAAAAATAAAATGTCACTTTTTCAGAAGTAAATCTTTAAATGTGTCCTACATCAAGGGGAAGCAATGACTGGACCTTGAGAGCATTTCTGTTGTACACAAGTAAGAGTAATCAAGATTATTTCTATTTCTCTTTCTATTTACATTTATATAATATATATATTACCCTCTTTGATTTTTATCTGGATAATAATAAATTTTATTGTTTAATTGTGTCCTCTTTATCGTATAGTTAAAACATTTTCTTTCAGGTTAGAATTATTAGATCTGAAGTCAATGTTTTGTATGAAAAAAATTAGTAACACATTCAAAGTATCTGACTTCACATTTTTGAGAACTGTCACTTGACAACTATTTTAATTTGCATGCAGGACAATTCTATATTTCAGTTCATAAGTCTACATTTCCATATATACATGATTCATCTAACAACTTTCACAAACACAATAAGAGCAGCAACATCACCATAAAAATTGTATTGGATTTCCCTGGACAGTCAAAACTTACTGCATTCTTAATTCTGTTAGACACTCATCTATTTTTTTTTTGTTTTTATAGCTCTGCCATTTCCAGAATGTTTATAAATAGAATCATGCAATATATGAACATTCAAGTTTGAATTATTTTGCTTCATATAATGTATTTATTTTCTGTCTGTGTTGTTGTTTGTAGCAATAGTTCATTCTTTCCTTGAATAATTATTAGTACTATTCCATTGTATAGGGAGATCCAGTGATAAGAAGCTGTACTTTAATCCCAAATACACATGGTTCAAATCCACCAGCTACTCCAAGGTCAGATGATGGACATTCTCATCCTGCGCAATTTACTGTCTCTGAAAACCATCTGGAGGGTCAACTATGAGTCAGTTTCAACTTGACAGCATACAACAACCATATTCCATCATATGGGTTAATCACTGTTTATGTACTCATTGAAGTATATTTTGTTGTTGTTGTTAGGTGCCGTCAAGTCGTAGATGACTCATAATATTTTTGTGGTTATGAATGATGAAGCTATAAATATTTTAAATCAAATTTTAATGAATGTACATTTCATTTCTCTAGGTTAAGTACATGCAAGTAGGATTTTTACACCCATTAGAAATATGAGTTCTGGTGACATCGTTTGTAATGAGTTGAATTAGTAATTCAGCATTGGCAACTCTGGTATTTCAAACCTACTAGCTGCTCTTCAAGAGAAAGATGAACAATCTCCTCTCATGTTATTTACAGTTTCAGAGTAGCCACTGGAGAGTCAGTTTCAAGTTGATTTCAAGTTAACAAGAGGTTTGAGTTTATATTGAAGTCAATGGTGAATCATTCATAAATTTTTATAAGCACTGTAAGGTTCATGTTGCAGTGAGTATCAAAGCATTGCTTGTTCAAAAGATGATAATTTCTTCACTAAACTACCTTTGCTTTTTTGGAGAAAAAAATTAATTGTATTTTTGTAGGGGATCTAGTTTTAACTATTCTCTTTTGTTTTTATATGTGATAATTCTTTGACCAGCACTACCATTTGATTTCTGTAATGTGATACAAGTGTGCACCACTTAACTTTAACAATATGTTCAGTAAAATAGGACAACAAGGGACTTAGAAGTAGTGCAAGCATTATATTAAAACTTTCTGGATTCCACTTCTTTTTGTCATTATTATTGCTATTGCTATTGCTACTGCTGCTGCTACTGCTTCTCCTGCTGAGGTACCCAGCAGAGGACCTAAGAAGGAATAGGCTACAGGGTTGATTAATAAGATGCAGGTCAAGAGGTAGAGAAGTGGGGAGAGAAATGGATGCACCCAACCCAGCATGATTATTCATTTTGCCTGTCCAGCAGAAACAATCCCTTTGAGATTTTCCTTCTGGCTCACCTGCCTGTAACATCTCATCCTTGAACCAGGGCTATAAAAATCTGATTTTGGGAAATAAAGACAATCAGATGTTGTCCAAAAAGAAGTAGTGCACATTGCTATAAATCTTTGAGTGTAGAAGTAAGGATAAAGGATTAAAATTTCATAAGAAACTGGCAAACTGCTTTGCAGAATGTAAGTACTACTATTCATTCTTAAACACATCCAGATGTTCTTTATTCTTACTGGTTCATAGTATTGAAAGATTTTCTAAATTTCTATCATTCTGGTAGAAATGAAGTGTCATCCCAATGTGGTTTTGATTTGCGAATTTTTAATGGCAAATGATGTTGAATATTTTTTATCCATTTGTCTTTCATATAACTTATTTAGTAAAGTCACTGTTGAGGATGGTAGTTTAGTTTTCAATTGACTGCTTTCATATTGTATGGTATTTCAGGTGTTTATGTACTCTAGATATAAAATGTTCTGTCAAAAAGTGGTGAAAAATTTCTGTTATTCTGTCGTTTGTCTCTCATTGACTTAATGTTGTTGTTGTTGTGATATGTGCTGTTGGGTCGCTTGCGACTCATAGTGACCCTACGTACAATAGCCCTAAATGCCTCTCTGTCCTGTGCTAAATGCACCGTCTCCGATACACCCATCCCAACTACCCCAGCCACTGAATCAATCCACCTCAGAGAGGCCCTTCCCCTCCTGTGCTGTCCCTCCACCCTACCCAACCATGATGTCCCTTTCCAAGGACCGGTTCCTCCTTACAACATGTCCAAGGTATGTCAGACTGAGCCTCAGAATCCTTGCCTACAAGGAGCCACCCAGTTTAACCCTTTCTAGGACGAATCTGTTTGTTTTCCTAGCAGTTCATGGTACACTCAATACTTTTCTCCAAAGCTCAAAGGCATCAATTCTCCTTCTATCCTCCTTAGTCATTGTCTAACTCTCTGATGCATAACAAGTGATCGCAAAGACCATCGCCTGTATCAGCCACACCTTAGTCTCCAGAGTCACCATTGCTTTTCAGTACTTTGGAGAGGTCCCTTACAGCGGACTTTCCCATGCCAATACGTCTTTTAATTTCCTGGCTACTGGTGCCAAGAGTTTTGACTGTGGAATCAAGCAAGCTAAAGCTGTGAACAATCTCAATCTCTTCACCATCCATCCTGATGCTGCCAATTGGCCCAGTGGTGAGAATATTTGTCTTCTTGAAATTGAGCCTCAATCCATATTGAAGGCTGGAGTCCTTGACGCTCTGTAGCAAGCGCTTCAGGTCCTCCTCAGTTTCAGCAAGCAGGGTTGTGTCATCTGCATATCACAGATTGTTGATAGATCTTTCACCAATCTTGATCCCACATTTCTCCTCATAGAGTCCAGCCTCCTGGATAATCTGTTCTGCATAGAGTTTGAAAAGGTATGGAGATAGGATGCATCCCTGGCATACACCCTTCCTAAATTTGAACCATACAGCATTTCCTTGCTCTGTTCTGATGACTGCCTCTTGGTTCAAGTATAGGTTTCTCATTAGCATGATCAAATGTTCTGGGATTCCCATTCTTCTCAGGGTCAGCCTCAGTTTGTTATGATCCACACAGTTAAAAGCCTTTGCATAGTCAATGAAACATAGATATACATTCCTCTGGTATTCCCTGCTTTCAGCTAAGATCCATCTAACACTAGCTAAAATGTCCCTAGTACCACTACCCCTTCTAAACCCAGCCTGGACTTCTGGAAGTTCTCGGCTGAAGTTCCAGTCCTTTTTGGATAATCTTCAGGAGAATCTTGCTTGCATGTGAAATTAATGATATTGTTCTATAGTTTCCACACTCAGTTGGGTCACCCTTTTGGGATGGGTACAAATATAGATCTCTTCCAGTCGGTTGGCCAAGTGGTTGTTCTCCAGATTTCTTGGCACAACTTGGTGAGCACCTCCAGGACAGCACCCATTAGCTGAAAGATCTCAATTGGGATACCATCTATTCCTGGGGCCTTATTTTTTGCTAGTTCCTTCAAAGCAGCTTGAAATTCTTCCTTCATCACTATAGGCTCGTGCTCATATGTTGTTTCATGAAATTATTCTGTGTCTGCCAATTCCTTTCGATACAGTGACTCAGTATATTTTTTCCATCTTCTTTTAATACTTCCTGGATCATTTAATATTCTGCCCAAAAACATCCTTGATTATAGCAACTTGAGGTTTATAGTGAAGAAAAAAAAAAAGAGATTGTTGAGTGTGTGCATCATATTGAAGTATTTATTTCCTAAACTAGATTAAGAAAATCTTTACTTTGATTTCTTCTAATAGGTTTGTTGCTTTGTGTTTTCCCTTCAAAGCTATGATATTTCTGGGGCTGATTTTGAAAAGTATGATAATGTTTGCTCAAAGTCAATCCCCTTCCTCCCATGTATAGATGACTAATTCAACCAGTTTGTTGAAAATATTTGTTTACTATTTGTGGGGGAAAAGTTTGCAATAATTTTGTAGGAATATCTCTATTGTATTATACTATTCTATGTTCCTATCTGTTTCCAGAACACTGTCATTATAACTACAGCTTTATCATTTACTCACCCAATGCCATCAAGTTGGTTCTTATTATCACGAGTTTGATGTCATGGCTTTGATCTTGCTCAAGTGGCCAAAAAATTAGACCAGATGGGAGAGACTAGAGAAGATGATGTCTAATCGACAGAAGTACTACCTTATCATGCCATTAAAAGAGCCATTTCTAGTGTACAGCTATCATGGAAGCCTTTGAAAGAATCATTTTTGGTCTTGTTTGAAATAATTCTGGTGTGGCTTTAGCCTTTGTTAGAATTTAAACACTCAACAAGGTGTGCATCAACGATGTGTCCTACTTCAATATCTTTTCAATCTATATGCAGAATAGATTATCCAGGAGACTGGATTGTATGATGAGAAGTGTAGCATCAGGATTGGATGAAGATCATGAACAATCAGTGTTATGAAGATGACACAACTCTGCTTGCTGAAACTGAGGAGGACCTGAAGCATTTGCAGTAGAGGGACAAGGACTGCAGCCTTCATTATTGATTGAAGCTCAACATCAAGAAGACGAAGATTCTCACCACTGGGCTGATTGCCAGTTTTATGATATATGATGAAGACATTGAGATTGTTGACCTTTTCAGTTTACTTGGCTCTACAATCAACAGTCTTGGAACTAACAGCCAGGAAATTAGAAGACTATTTGCATTGGGAAAGTCTGCTGTTAGGAACCTCTCCAATGTACTGAAGAGCAACGATGTCAGTCTAGAGACCAAGGTGTGCCTGATACATGCCATGATCTTTGCAAGTACCTGAAATGCATCAGAAAGCTGGACAATGACCAGGAATTATAGAAGGAGAATTGATGGCTTTGAGCTGTGATGTTGAGGAGAGGACTGAATATACCATGGACTGCTAGGAGAACAAACAAGATCATCCTAGAAAGAATGAAGTGAGGCTGCTTTTTGGAGGCAAGGATTCTGAAGCTTTGCCTGACGTACTTTGGACATGTTGCAAGGTGGGATCAGTCCTTGGAGAGGGGCGTCATCCTTGGGAGGGTGAAGGAACAGCACAGGAGAGGAAGACTCTCTATGAGATGGATTGATTCCATCACTGGAATAATAGGGATAGACGTGTAAAGATTGGCAAGAGATAGATCAGAGTTTAGGGCCATTGTACATAGGGTCACTATGAGTTGCAGGCCACTCAATGGCACATAATAGCAAGAACAACAACAAGATTAAAGGTAAATGTATGATTGAAGGTGAAGAAAGACAAGTATTTGCTGAAATATGTTAATTGGTATTTGGTTAATTCCTACGGTCTTAATTATTTCCAAGGCCTTCAGCTCAGTTTAGACTTTTTTTAGAAGTCCAGGTTGGGTTTAGAAGGGGTCATGGTATTAGGGATATTGTAGCCAATGTTAGATGGATCTTGGCTTAAAGCAGGGTATACCAGAGGAATGTCTATATGTGTTTCATTGATTATGCAAAGGTGTTTGATTGTGTGTATCACAACAAGCTGTGGCTGACTCTGAGAAGAATGGAAATCCCAGAACACTTGCTCATACTAATGTGAAACCTATACTTGGACCAGGAGGCAGTCATCAGAACAGAGCAAGGAAACACTGTATGGTTCAAAATTGGGAATGGTGTACGCCCGGGAAGTGTCTTATCTCCATACCCTTTAACTTATATGCAGAATAAAGTGTGGCATCACGATTGGTGGAATATTCATCAACAATCTGTGTTATGCAGATGACACAACCCTGTTTGCTGAAACTGAGGAGGACCTGAAGCACTTGCTGCAGAAATCAAGGACTACAGCCTTCAATGTGAATTGAAGCTCAATATCAAGAAGACAGATTCTCCCCACTGGGCCAATTGGCAGTATCAGGATAGATGGTAAAGAGATTGAGATAGTTAACAGCTTTAGTTTGCTCAGCTTCGCAGTCAACACTCTTGGCACCAACAGCAAGGAAATTAAAACATGTATAGCCATGTGAAAGTCTGCTGTTAGGGACCTCTCCAGAGTACTGAATAGCAAAGGTGTCACTCTGGAGACTAAGGTGTGCCTGATACAGGCCATGGTCTTTGCAATCACCTTCTAGGTCTCAGAGTGCCGGTCAGAGACTAGGGAGGATAGAAGGACAATTGATGCCTTTAAGCTGTGGTGCTGGAGAAGAGTATTGAATATACCATGGACTGCTATGGAAATGAACAGTTTCAAATTCGAGAGGGTTAAACTAGGCTGTTTCTTGGAGGCAATAATTCTGAAGCTTCATCTGACATACTTTGGACATGTTGCAAAGAGGGGCCAGTCCTTGGAGAAGGATGTCATGCTTGGGAGGGTGGAGGGACAGCACAGGAGAGGAAGACCCTCTATGAGGTGGATTGATTCAGTGACTAGAATAATGAGGTTATGTGTGTTGGAGACAGTGAGATTGACACAGGATAGAGCAAGGTTTAGGGTTGTTGTACTTAGGGTCGCTATGACACAACAACAACAATCCTGCATTGCATGTTACTTCCTGAAATCGTTCATTGTCATCTATATGATTTAGAACTAAAAAAATATTCAGCTGTAAAGGTATCTGGTCCATGGATTTTTGTGGGGGGTAGTTTTTGTTTGTTTGGTTCTGTTTTTTTTTTTTTTAATGACCTGCTCAATTTCTTCTTTGGTGATGTATCTGTTCCAGTGTTCTACATCTCTCTGTATCAATCTGAGTAGGGTCTGTTTCAAGGGATTTGTCCATTTCTTCTAAGTTTTCAAATTTATCAAAGTACAGCTTTTCATAATATTTTGTTTTTATAGATTTAATTTCTTCTAGATCTGTTGTGATGTCACCTCTATAGAACTAAGAAAAAGAAAAAGCCTCAAACCAAAGAGAATCAAACTCATTATAATGAAGTTGTTTTTGTTTTCAATGAAATCTGTAAGTCATATTAACCTTATCAAAGCCATGACTCAGAGTTCACTATACCTTCCATCTTTCACACTTTTTAGCAAAATGAAAGTCTTCAAAAGCCAAAGTTTATCTTGTGTTGTTTTTCTTAATCATAAAAATGACCAAAAACCACAAATTTAAATGTAGGAAATCTTTAGGTACTTTTTCTCTTATTTCTCCTCCCTCCCCCATTCTTCCTGTGAGCCATGAGAATAAATGTCTCTCTTTTCAACTAGTCACCAACTGTTCCTAGCTGATATCATAAGCACCTACAGGGAGATCTCATAACCAGAGCCTTCACTCTTTGTTAGAACATTATCATCTAAAAGGCAAAGATGCTGGAACTCAGGCTTGCTTTATTCTGTTATGCCAACTAGTAGCTTAAAGAAAGAAAACATCGGGGGGGTGTAAAGGTGAACTTTGGGTTTGTTTAGACTCCACTCATTTCTAACCTGGTAAGGTCTAATTCTTCTATTCTTTACTTGGCAGTGAACAAAGCTGCAGAAAATGGAATTTCCTTTTAGTGCTGGCATTTCCACCATACATTTGAAAATGAAACTATTTATTAGTCCAGAGAAGGTGGAGTACAAAACAACAGCAGCTCAGGGAGAATAATTATTTTTGTTCCATTGTATGGCAGTTTTGAGCTTTCGTTTAGTTGTGTTACTTAGTATTTAACAGATAACCAATCTCACTCAGATTAACAGTTAGTGAAAAGATTTTATTTTTAGCCTAGCAATGTACCCCTATAACCCTGAAATACTGGCTTTATATGATTCTTGGTAATTTAAATATTGTTTGAAAAACTAACCCTCATTTTCTGGGGTGTGTAAAATCATGTTAGTAATAGGCAGCAGGCAGCAGCAGGCTGGGTGAATGGGGATCACCATGGAATGGATGCAAAAACCTGTGGGTTGTAGGCCATTAAGTTTTTTAAGTATGTTTCTAATGAGCTTATGATGGTCTTACAGAATTACTGTTTCTACTCCAGCCCAGCAAATTAGAGTGTGCCCAAATTAAATCAGTGGCACACAATACACGCCAGTCCTCATCAGTATCTACATTTGTAAGAATTAAAAAATGATACTTACTCTTATATAATCACATTCATTGTCTCAAGAGTCCTAAGCTTACTTTCCTCAAATATTTGTGTGTTCGAGATCGACAATGTTGCTTTATATCCAAAAATTAGCGCTTTAATTTTATTTCATTTCTGCAAGTGCAGAAGATGAATTCAAATTTAAATTTAAAAATCACTATTAAATTTAAAAATCACTATTAAACAGTAAGATTATCACTGTCACATCTGTGTGGAATTGGTTACTAAATATGTGCAGCTTTCTTCTCTTTGGAAAATATTCAAAGAACACAGGTTTGGTAAATTGCATATGTGATTAAATTTTTCTTTAGATATCATAAGATGTGACTAAAATGTTCTTTAAAAGCTGTCATAAGAGACTCTACATTACAGTATGTTATCAACAGTGTGAATGACTCTATTGTGTAGATAAAAATCAAACAACAGTTTCTAAAAATAAAAATAACATGGCTCTATGAGACTGAGTTAGTTCATTCAACATAAGATCATTATTGTAGAACAAGTGTGAGGATCCAAAGAAAGGAGGGGAGACTTAACCATAGGGTCACAAAATTGAATTGGTAGAGGGAAGGATGAGTAAAAGGAATGGGGAAAGATCTGGTTTGGAAAAACAATGAATATGAACCTTATGAACTTGGTATGTAAACCAGTATACAATTTAAAAAATAATGTCTATAAATATGTCTATAAAATTTTAGCTAGGTAAACTAAAATGTGTACAATACAGAATAGTAATGACTCAGTTTTTGTATATATAATTTCATAAGGTAATTAATAGATGGAGGTTTTATCTGAGGGTCAAGGAAACAGTAGAATTGTATAGTGCAGTGAATTTTATAGTCTTTCCTTTAGTAACTCCCATTACTACACAAATATTTTATTTTGGCTGCACCAGGATAAATAAAACCCAGAACCCCAAACAACAAACAAACAAATAACAACAACAGCAAAAAACCCATGTCCAAAAGAGTATTCAAAAGGAATGGACTCCTAGTTTCCATTTTCTGAAACCAGACATTTTAATTCCTGTCCCTTAAGGTATTAATTGGTTATCATGTTACTAGAGGATAGTCAAATTAGGCTACTGAATTTATAGTAGGCAATAAAACAGCTCCCCGCTCTGTCCACAGAATCTAAACATCATCCTACCCAGACTCTCCCTACCTGGCTCAGACAACTCTCTGCTTCCACACAGAGCCATTTAACAACATGATTTTAGACAGTTATGAATAAATAAGCCAGGTTTTCTTTCTTAAAATGGAATGCAATACAAAGCTGGTTTAGAGGTTGGCATTGTGTGTCTGGAGCATGTAAAACATCAGAGTTGATAACACAGACAGGACATCAGAAAACCAAGAAGTCCTCTGGAAATCTTGATAGGAAGACTCTCACTAGATGCACATTTATTGATACTAACAACATTGGTTTTTACCTTTTTTTTTAAGAAAGTGTACACATCATCTCATCTTGTATATGGAAAAGTTTAGACACAAAATGAATAATGGGGAAAAAAAGAGATAAAAATCGCAGTTCTATAGGACCAGCTCCTGAAGAAACGTGTGTGTATAGTTTCAGAGGCAATATGGAAGAAACACAGAAAAGAATTGAGAACAAACTGGTCTCTCCAAAGTGGTTTTTTAAATAAATATACTATGCTTTTACATGTTTTTTAAAAATCTAATCCTTGGTTTCATTACTAAAGAAAAGCCTGTAATATTTGACAGCATTAGCCAGAAACATGGAATTTCGAGTTAACATCTCCCAATGATCTTACACAAATCCCTGCTGGCCAAGGAGACAGGAGGAAAGAAAAAGAGAGAGCAATCTCAATAGAGAACATAGCAAGCTTTCTAAATATCCAAGTCTCTCGGATCCTTGTTACCAAAAAGGAGAGAGCTTTTATAAAACCTTCCCAAATTTATTTGAGGTTAAGTAAAAAACTGAGTCACTGAATGGCTGAGTTATGAGAAAATCCTGGTATTGTAATTCAATCTTCCTCAATGTCGTCAAACTCTCCATTTACTACCACCACAAGGGACATAGCTAGAAATCACACTGAACATTCAAAATGAAGAGGTGTTATATGCTGAGCACAGGGTTGGTTGGGAGGCTTGCTCTGTCCCATTCCAGGGCTGTGTTTTTATAATGGGGGGGATTATCTTTTGGTGCAGGATTGTTACATGCCTCATGGAGTTTGAACACTCAGACTCTTTGAATTGCCTTTCTGTGCCAATGACAAAATTTTCCTCCGATTTGTAAAGTTGTGGGTTTTTAAAAAGATCATATTAATAAACAGACTCAGAAAAAGATAAACGCTGATCTTCAACTACATGGTTTCAATGGAATAAAACCCTTAAGTTAACCAAACAAGGAAAGTATGGGATCATGGGCACTATAGAAAGACAGACCCCACTGGAGAGAGTCTGCAGCCCTAGGATGCTCAGGCCATCTACTCAGCGCATCCTTGAGCACCAGGGATGGATTGCTCAATAAGCAAGGTAAGTACAATAAAAAAAGGACACCACTTGTCCAAAGGAAAGACCCATAGGAAACAGGTACAAGGGAAAATGAGCACCACAGTGAAAGGGAACTGGTAGGCACTTTGATGAAATTGATTCCAGTTCCAGTACCAAAGAAGGTGCCAGCCAAGAAACGAAGTTCATGCAGGGTCACAAGGGTGCACAGGTGAGGGTTATTCAGCTCCTGCCACCCCAGCAACTTCCTCGATGTGTCTCCTTCAGTAGTGTCTCTGTCCACCCCCCCACCCATGTCATTGAAACTCTGTATCTTGGGAGTATACAATTTCTTTCTAATAAGTAAGAAGTGAACACAGGTTACAGAATCTAACTTGCTACATTCCTTCAATAAGCGACTGGATCTAATATGAGAGGTTAAGGGATTAAAGACGAGTTCTATTAATAGATAACAGGTTTCTGATCCATTTTGAGAGAGCTAGCTTATACTTCTGTTAATTCATGCTTCTGCCCTAAACATAAAGGGTATATCCTGGAAGATGACGAGTGCAAACTTCTGTCCCAGATGATAGACATCAATAATAAGTTAGAATAAATTGACCATTATATCAAGCGAGTTAGTTTTTAACTGGTCAGCATCTGCATAGAGAACAATGTGTTAAATATTGTAAACAACAATATCTCAAATTCTAACTTTAAAATACTTTACACATAGATGCAGGTGTTTACCACGTTTAATATAACACTAACATGAAAAAACCTAGCTGTCAAAGACCTCTTTAAAGTTTAAAGAGCAGGAATGCCAGATTAAAGACTAGAGTGGACCTTATCCAAGCCTTAGTATTTTAAAATACTTCCTATATGTGTGAAAGGTGGACAATAACTAAGGATAACAGAAAAAGAATTGATAACTTTAAATTGTAGTATTGGTGAAGAGTGTTGATTATCATATGGAATTCCAAAAGAAAAAAAACAAGTCTGTGTTGGAGGAAGTGCAACCATAGTGCTCTTTAGAGTAAAGATAATGAGACTTCTGCTTCCATACTTTGGACATGTTGTCAGGAGGGTCCAGTCCTTGGAAAAGGACAACAGGCTGGGAAAAGTTAAGGACTACAGAAAAACAGGAAGAACTTCAAAGGTATGGAATGACATAATGACTAAAATAATGGTCTTGAAAACAAGGGAGAACATGAACATGGTGCAGGATAGGGTGAGGTTTAGATCTGTTCATCAGGTCACACTATAAGTCATAGTGGACTTGATGGCACCTAACCCGTAACAACAACATGGGTAAAAATTTAGCATAATACTATCATGGCAAATGTAAAAAAATATTGGAATTATTACTCATCTAACTAAAGGAGTTTAAATGTATGCACCAAATGAATTTGGTTTTTATTGTCTGTTCCATCAGACACAATGCTTGATACTACTCCGTGTTAATAAATGAGGTACTAGGCACATAAAGAGGACACAAGTCAATATTTATTTGTCATGTAAAATATATTACTGTTTTACAGCAATGTGTCTCTAAATTCATATTCTAAGAAAACAACAAGAGGCATTTATCAGAATTTTACATTGATATTTTATCAGAATTATTTACATATAACTGTGTAAGGAAATGAAACAATTCTCTAGGTGATAAACTAAATGAATGTTATATTTTTATAATAAAATTATAATCATGAACTTTGTTTTTCATTTTTTTCAGACTGACTTTCTTTGAAGAAGTTTTTATTGTTTAAAAATAAGTCATGTTTAAAAAATAAGTCACATCATGGATAGTGTATGCTTACATGCCCACACATACATACACAGACAACTTCATACCCCACTTAAGGTAGAGAAGTCAACAAAGCAGATTGTCAGTGTTCCAGGTCTTCACATTCCTTAATATAACCCATTAAGAACACAAATGAAGACAAAAATGATAGTAAGTTATGTAATGAAAGCATATCACTTCCCACTCATGTCTCCCAATGTTCCTGACAAAATTCTCATGGTTTTTCCAGCACAACAGGAAAATGCCAGATCCAGGCGATCAGGTGATCTTGTATGTATACTTTCATAAGAAACTGGAAACAACTCAAGTACCTACCAACAAATGAATAGATAGAAAAGCTTTGGCATATTCACACAATGGAATACTAGGCTGCATTGCTCGGCTCCACAGTCAACACTTTTGGCACCAGCAGTCGGGAAATCAAAAAACGTATTGCGATGGGAAAGTCTGCGGTTAGGAACCTCTCTAAAGTACTTAAGAGCGACGGTGTCTCTCTGGAGACTAAGGTGCACCTGATACAGGCCATGGTCATTGCAATCGCTTGTTATGCATCAGAGAGTTGGGCAATGACTAGGGAGGACAGAAGGAGAATTGATGCCTTTGAGCTGTGGTGCTGGAGAAGAGTGTTGAATGTACCATG
>NW_006399998.1:2665448-2671751 GCF_000299155.1 Elephantulus edwardii | reverse complement strand
TGGATTGATTCAGTGACTGGGGTAATCGGGATGGGTGTGTCAGAGGCAGTGCGATTGGCACAGGATAGAGCAGGGTTTAGGGCTGTTGTACATAGAGTTGCTATGAGTCGCAAACGACTCGACAGCACATAACAACAACAACAATGAAATATTAGACAAAATGGGTCACCCTGGAGGACATTATGCTGAGTGAAATATCTCAGTCACTAAAGGGCAAATACTCCACTACTGGAAATATACTCCAAAAAATAATAACCACCACCCAAGTACATATATATATATATACACTCCCATGTTTATCGTAGATTTCTTCACAATAGCAAAGAGTTAGAAACAACCTAAGTGCCCATCAACAAATGAATGCATAGAGAAGCTATGGTATATTCAAACAATGGAATACTTACACTGCATTGAAAAACAAGGAACTCATGAAGTTTTATTAAAAATGAGTCATCCTGGAGAAAATTATGCCGAGTAAAATATCTCAGTGACAAAAGGACAAATACTGCATAGCGCCACTGTTCTAAACTGGGACTAACATTGAGGTAGGGGGCAGATTGAGAAAGATGGGATAAAAAAGGACAAACACTGCATAGTGCCACTGTTGTAAACCAGGACTAACATTGGGGTTGGGGGGAGACTGAGAAAGATGGGATAAATAATGTATACTGCATTGAAACAGATGAAGGTGAGAACTGTTTAAAAGAGACATATGGTTAGGTATTATTGTCATGACAGGAGTTCAGAATGAAGGCTGCATAGTGGAGTGGACTTGGGGAAAGAGATTGTATAAGAATGAAATAATTTTTGTTTTACTTTACAAAGAGAAGAGCAAATTGAAGGGGGAGGTTGGGCAGGGAGAAAATTGCAACAATGAATGAATGGAAATCCAAATTATCCATAAACTTTCATTAAAATCAATAATTTAAAAAAGAGGACAAATACTGAATAGTGCCACTGTTGTAAAGCAAGTCTGACATTAGAACTGGGGGGGGGAACTAAAAGGGGACAAACAATGTATACTTCATTGAAACTGATGAGGGAGAGAACTGTTTAGGAGGACTATATGATTAGGTATTATTGTCATGACAAGAATCTAGAGTGAAAGCTGCATAGTGGAATAGACTGTGGACTGGGGGGAGTGGGGAAATTATATAGCAATTTGGCTTTTTTTTTTTACTTTTCAAGGGGAAAACTAACTGGTGGGGGCTTGAGGGGCAGGGAGAAAAGTGTGTAACAATGAATGAATAGAAATATAAAATCGCTGAATCACTGTAAACTTTCTTTTTTTTAAATTATTATTAAATTTTATTAGTTTTAATGAACATTTACAGGGATTTTGGGTTTTCATTCCTTCATTGCTGCACCATTCTCTCTACCCCCCCTCCCCAGTTTGTTCTTCTTCCCCCGCCATCCGAATGTCTGTTTTAATTGTCCAATTGCCACAGTGCTTGTCAAAGTCAGTTCTGATTAATCTCCTTTGTCAGTGTGTCCTTTGCCATTCCCTATCACTCCTCCCTGAGAGAGACTTCACCCTGATTCATAAGGAAACTTTCATTAAAATAAAAAATATTAAATAAAAGTGGCTTTGATGGGAGAATAGACCGTTTAAGGGCTTCAAATGACCAAAAATATTGTTTATCATTATGTTCACAAAAATTATAATAATTAGAGAATAGCAATACATAGTATAGTGTCATTGAAAAATAACAACTCAATAAACAAGAAGGATTTAACAATATCACCAAATAAACACATTAAAAAACAAGTAATGTGAGTTTATAATACCATACATATGTTTAATGAACTTTTAAACAACATAAACTTGATATGTTGTTGTTGTTGTTATGTGCCATCGAGTCACTTGCGACTCATAGTGACCCTATGTACAACATCCCTAACCTCTGCTCTGTCCTGTGCCAATCGCACCATCACTGATACACCCATTCCCATTACCCCAGTCACTGAATCAATCCACCTCATAGGGGACCTTCCCCTTCTGCTCTGTCGCTCCACCCTACCAAGCATAATGTCCCTCTCCAAGGACGACCTGTCCCTCCTTGCAACATGTCCAAAGTATGTTAGACAGAGCCTTAGAATCCTTGCTTCCAAGCAGCAGCCCAGTTTGACCCTTTCCAGGATGAATCTTTTTGTTTTCCTAGCAGTCCATGGTATTCTCAATACCCTTCTCCAGCACCACAGCTCGAAGGCTTTATGAAGGGGAGTGTGGCATCAGAATTGGAGGAAGACTCATGAACAACTTGTGTTATGCAGATGACACAAACCTGCTTGCTAAAATTGAGGAGACATTGGCTGCCGAAGTTCAAGGACTGCAGTCTTTAATATGGATTGAAGATCAACATCAAGAAAATGAAAATTATTACTACTGGGCCAAATAGCAGCATCATGATAGACAGAGAAGGATTGAGAGTGTTTACAGCCTCAGCTTGGTTGGTTCCGTAATCAACATTCTTGATACCAGCAGCCAGGAAATCAACAGATGAATGACACTGGGAAAATCTGCTGTCAGGGACCTCTCTAGTGTACTGAAGAGAAATTATGTCAGTCTAGAAACTAAGATGCATCTGATCCAGGCCATAGACTTCATAATTACTCACTATGCATCAGAGAGATGGACAATGAACAAGGATTATAGAAAAAGATTTGATATCGTGGGTGGGGTTGGGGGGTGTCTTTAAGTTGTCATGCTGGAGAAGAGTATTGGCCACACCATGGGCTGCTAAAAGAACAAATAAGTCTGTCCTGGAGAGGGTGAAATCAGGCTGTACCTTAGATGCAAGAATTTTGAAGCTCTGTTTCATATCCTTTGGGCATGTAGCCAGGAGAGACCAGTCCTTGGAGTATGACATCATACTTAGAAGGATAGAGAGACAGCACAAGAGAAGACTCTGGATAAGATGGATTGACTCAGTGGGTGTTGGGAGTAGATGTGTTGGAGAAAATGAAATTGACTTAAGATAGAGCAGGCTTCAGAACTGTTGTGCACAGGGTTGCTATGAGTCACAAGTGACTCAATGGCCCATAACAACGCCAGCAAGCAAATAAATGAAGAAAATGACAAGAGAAAATTACAATGGCTTACCCCACTCTCTTACTGCATCTATAATGGATCTTTTAATTGCTGCACATTTTCTTTCCCTCCCCACCAGCCCACTCCACAATGCATTTCTTTTTCCAGGTTATTCTCCTTTCAGATAGTTCTTCCTCTTCCAACCTAACGCATTGTTCATTATCTATTCACTGTTTCCTCATTCTCCCCCCCCCCATGTTTGTCCTATTTTATAACAATAGCATTATGCAGTATCTATCCCTTTGTGACCGAGATATTTCACGCAGCATAATATCCTTTAGGCTCTCTGGTATTATGTAATGTTTTACGACTTCAGTGTTTTTCAGTGCTGCATAGTATTCTACTGTGTGAATGTACTATAGTTTTTCTATCCATTATTTGTTGATGGACATTTGAGCTGCTTTTATCTCTTTGCTATTATAAATAACAGAAAAATAAACTTGAATGTGCATATATTTGTTTGAGTCATGGCTCGGATTTCTTGAGTCGTCTACGACTCGACGGCATTAAACAACAACAACAACAACATATTCCCAGTAGTGAAATTGCTGGGTCAAATAGTATTTCTATTTCCAATTTTTTGAGAAAGCACCAGACTATCTTCCATAGTGATTTTACCATTTTACATTCACACCAGCAGTGAATAAAGAGTTCCAATTTCTCCACAATCTTGCCAACATTTGTTGTTTGTTTCTCTCTTGAACTTTGCTATTGTTGCTGGGAGGAGATAATATCTCATACTTGTTTTGATTTGCATTTCTCTGATAGCTATGGATTTTGAGCATTTCTTCAAATCTTTGACATCTGAATGTCTTCTTTGGTGAAATGTCTACTCACATCTTGTGCCTGTTGTGTAATTGGATGTTTACCTTTTTCTTGTTGAGGTTGTACTAGATCTTTATGTTGCTTGCAACAGAAATTATTTTCTGCTAAAACCTTAAGTCTTGTAAGAGTTTGGGATATAATCTTACTTTCAGTTTGGGGGTTTATTGTCTATTCATGTTGTTATAAATCTCACAGGACAGATAGAAAGCATCCACAGACTTGTTGGTGACTGCTATATAGAAGTTATAGGGGGTTGTAGTCACATGTGAACAGCTGCTGTATGACATGTGAGACCTCAAAAGATCCCATACTGTGTCCTCCCAGCTGTCCAGCCCCCCACAACAGTGTACAAAAGGATGAAGCTGAATTCACTTTTTCAGAGATCTCAAAGAAATTGCTTTGTTTTCTGAATTCACTTCTCTCATCTATAAAACCTACATTAAAATCTTGTCTCTTATTGATAATTAAATAAAAAAACTTAAAAAGATGTTGAAGAAGGATGCTCAACCTCCTCTCAACCAGTTAGTTATCTCAGAAAATCCACTGGAGAGTCAGCTGTGGGTCAGTTCCGACTCTATGGTACACAACACAAAAACAATGAGATGAAGCTTGCAAATATGCTCTTGCCATGCTTCGTAATTGTGAGGATCTCAATAAGTATAATTTTCCTGTTGTCTACATCCCAGGTAGAATCCCTACTTATGAAGGCAAGAAAAAAGAAAGAAAAAGCAAGAACTTGCTTTCTATTCAGTACAAGACTCTGGCACTTCTCAGAAAATGAATTTGGTAAGGGTGATTTTCTTAACTTACTGGATACCAAAATAAATTGATAAAAGATGAGACTCAGAGCCACCAGGGGCAATTTAATACTCAATTTCAAAGGCAACATGAGTTTGGAATTTTGCAGAAGAGAGATTGGTGATACATAATTTAATCTGTTCTCAAGTGCTTACATTTTAATTTGAACTGTTTAAACACCACTCATGAGACTATAGGGACTTAAACCACATCACAATCACAGAATGAAACACTTTATTTTTTCAGGCAAGTTTATTAAACCTAGACAGTTGAATGACAAGTAACTAGAGTAATCACAAGAACAGTGTTTTTGTGATTAAGATTGATGGCGGTGCTCTTGCTTCAATAGCAGTTAAAAGGCAGGTTATATACTTTCCTGAGAGATGCCATGTCTGGAATCTTCCTCCACCTTCAGATCACATTCCAACTTTCCATTCTCACAGGAAATTTGAGCCTACCTATTTTGTACGTTGATGTTTTGAGAAAAGAAAGTTTTATCATGTAGGAAATGAAGTAAAATAACAGGTTAAAATAAGATAACATAGTGGACAATTTTGAGTCAGAATTATATGAAAGATGAATATTTTAACCAATTCACATTGAGTAATTAAATTATGACTTTATGTAAAAAGACAGAAATGTGTAGCGCATAATATTCTGTAATTAAAATATGTGATTATATTTAAATAATAAAGGTGTTAAAATTAGGTATAAAATCAGGAACAAAAATATATAAATCCTGCTACTTTTAGAAACAACTAGGATTTTAAAATTAGGGGAACAAGGAACTAAAACAAACAGGCTGAACTGTGATAAAGGAAACCCCATGACTCTCAATAAGTGAGGTCCTATGAATCTTAATATAACATCTCAATACATTAAGGCTCTATGATTCTTAATATGAGGACAGTAAATCTGAACCCTGCCCTATGCTCAGGTAATTGCATTGTCTCCTAAAACATTTACCCCTATTATACCTGTCACTGTGTTAGTACATCTCATCTGGGGTCATCTTCTCCATTTGAATCAACCAGTTGCTCCATGAGAGAAAGATAGACAATCTCCTTCCATGCGACATGTGGTCTCTGAAAACTCACTAGAAGGTCAGTTATGGGACAGTACCAACTTGATAGTACACAACAATAAACTATAGGAGTTCCTAGGTGAAGCAACAGATTATAGACGTAAGTACTAAACACAAAGTTTGAGTCCATCCAAAGGTTTCTCCAAAAAAAGCCATGGTGATCTGCTTCAGAATGACCACTGCTGCAGTGGTGTTTATTATGTATTTATAAAAGCCGTGCTTATTTTGGTTTTACTTTGTTTTAAAATAGTTTTTTAAATAGAAAAGAATATCAGTAAAAGAGAATTTGAAAAGTGATAAAAAATTTTTTGTGATGAAATTTTTCTTCACTTGTGACAAAATATGAACAAGTAAATGTTTCAATGAATTTATTTCTTTTATTAAAGGATTTTCTTCTGAAAGGATATTCTTCCTCTTTTTGGTATTTTTTTAAATTGCTTTCAATGAACATTTACAGAGATTTTGGATTTCCATTCATTGTTGCACTTTTCTCCCCACCCACCTC
>NW_006399998.1:2649352-2656860 GCF_000299155.1 Elephantulus edwardii | reverse complement strand
TCCAACTACTGAATCTTCCTCTTTGTTCCCAACTTTTGCATTCCAGTCACCCATTATTATCAATGCATCTTGGTTGCATGTTCGATCAATCTCCGATTGTAAAAGTGGGTAAAAATCTTCTATCTCCTCTTCCTTGGCTCTAGTTGTTGGTGCATATATTTGAATGATACATTGCAGAAAATGCCACAGTGCTTTACAACCAAATTAATATGTGCTGACCACTATTTTAAGATCTAGTTAATAAAAATTGTTGCTGTTGCTGTGATGTGCAATCAAGATGGAGCCTACTGATAGTTGATCCTCAAATGGGTTTTTCAGAGGCTGTACATCACTTGGGGAAGATTGTCCAGCTTTCCCCTGTGGAGTAGCTGGTAGATTCCAAGCAATTGCCTTGGAGTTGGCAGTGCAAGTCCTTACCATTATACATAACAAATAGCAGAAATAAAATCTAAAATAAGAACAATACAGCTGAAAGGATAAGCTTGAAAAGAAACAAGCACCCTTCTTAAGAAGAAAACTTTAAAATACTGTAAGACACAAAAGCAGAGGTCAATAAACAGAAAGATTTGCTATGTTCTTAGGAATAGTTTATATAATTCCACTTTTTCTGCACATTATATTTTACCTTGTCTTCTCTAGCTGTCCTTTTTTTCTGTTTTATTGTGTTTTGTGATTACGCAAAGACATTTGACTGTGTGTTGTTGTTATTATGTACTGTCGAGTCACTTGTGACTCATAGTGATCCTATGTACAAGTGCCTTAAATCCTGCTCTATCCTATGGCAAGATCCATCTAACATTAGCTATAATATCTCTAGTACCACAACCTCTTCTGAATCCTGCCTGCCCATCTGGCAGTTCCCTGTTGACATATTGTTCCAAACGTTTTTGGATAATTTTCAGCAGAATCTTACTTGCATGTGCTATCAATGATATTGTTGATAATTTCCACACTCTGTTGGGTCACCTTTCTTTGGAATGGGAACAAGTATCGATCTCTTCCAGTCACTTCGCCGGCTGGCTCTCCTCCAGATTTTCTGGCACAATTTAGTGAACCACACAGGGCAGCCTCTGTTTGTTGAAATAAATCAGTTGGTATGCTGTCAGCTCCTGGAGCCTTGTTTTTTTTTTCCAATTCCTTCAGAGCAACTTGAACTTCCTCCTTCATCACGATAGGTTCCTTCTCATATGTTATTTCATGAAATTCCTCTGTGTCAGTCAATTCCTTCTGATACAGTGACTCTGTATACTCCTTCCATCTTCTTTTGATACTTCCTGGATTATTAAATATTAAACCCAAACTATCTTAAAGTATTGCCACCCATGGCTTCAATTTGTTTTTCAACTCCTTCAGCTTAATAAATGCTGAATGAGTGCAGTCCTTTTGATTTTCTGACTCCAGCTCTCTGCACATTTCATTATAGTATCTTGCTTTGTCGTCCCGAGCTGCCTTTTAAAATTTTCTGTTCAGATCTTTGATTTCTTGATTTCTTCCATTAGCTTTGGCTTCTCGGCACTCTAATGTAATACTTAGAGTCTCATTTGACATCCATCTTGGTCTTTTCATCTTCTTCAGCCTTTGTAACAATCTTTTGCATTCTTCCTGGATGATTTTCTTGATATCCTCCCAGAGCTCATTTGGTCTGCGTTTATTGGTGCTCAAGGCCTCAAACCTGTTCTGAGACAGTCTTAAAATCTGAGTGGGACAGACTTAAGGTCAAATCTTGGTTCACATGGACTTGATTTAATTTTCCTCAACTTCAGCTTGAACTTGCATTTGAGTAGTTGGTGGTCTGTCCCACAATCAGCACCCGGCCTGGTTTTCACTGCTGATATTGAGCTTCTCCAGTGAGTCTTTCCACAAATGTAATCGATTGACTTCTATGCATACCGTCAGGTGAGATCCATGTGTATGGCCTGCCTTTATGTGTCTTATAAAAGGTATTTGCAATGAATAAACCATTGAATGTGCAGAACTCTCTCATTCTATCTCCAGCCTCATTTGTCTAACCAAGCCCATATTTTCCAGCTACTGATCCTTCCCTGTTCCCAACCTTTGCGTTCCAGTCGCCCCTAATTATGAGTGCATCTTGACTGCATATTTGATCAATTTCTGACTGCAAAAGTTGGTAGAAATCTTGTTTCCTCCTCTATGGCTCTAGTTGTTGGTGCATATATTTGAATGATAGCAGTATTCACCGGACTTCCTTGTAGGAATATGGATATTATCCTATCGCTCACCCATTGTAATTCAGGATAGATCTAGAAATGACTTTTTAAATTATGAAACCAAACCCAATTTTTTCTCAACTTTTCATCCCCGGTATAGTAAGTCATATGATCATCTGATTCAAAATGTCCGATAACAAGCCATCTCATTTCGCCAAAACCTAGTATGTCAACATTTATGCATTCCATTTCTTTCCTAACAATGTCCAGTTTTCCTACATTTGTGCTTCTCACATTCCCGTTCCACTCACTAGTGTCTCCTTACAGTTGTTCCTTTTTCTCTGTATTTCCATTTCTAAGATCTCTTGAAAGAAAACACAGAATACCAGAGAAATGTCTATCTGTGCTTCATTGACTATGCAAAGGCTTTTGACTGTATGGATCCCAACAAGCTATGGCTGACTCTGAGAAGAATGAGAATCCCAGAACATTTGATTGTGCTAATGTGAAACCTATACTTGAACCAGAAGGCAGTCATCAGAATACACCAGGGAGACACTGGATGGTTCAAAGTCAAGAAAGGGTCCATCAGGGATGTATTTTGTCTCCATTCCTTTTCAATCTGTATGCAGAACAGATCATCTGAGATGCTGGGCTGTACAAGGAGGAATGTGGCATCAGGATTGGTGGAAGATTCATCAACAACCTGCGTTATGCAGATGGCACAACCCTACTTGCTGAAACTGAGGAGGACCTGAAGAACTTAATGCAGAAGGCCAAGGACTTCAGCCTTCAATACAGACTGAAGCTCAACATCAAGAAAACAAAGATTCTCACCACTGGGCCAATTGGCAGCATCAGTAGGGATGGGGAAGCGATTGAGATAGTTAACAGTTTTTGTTTACTTGATTCCACAGTCAGTACTCTTGATAACAGCAGCCAGGAAATCAGGAGACAAATTGCACTGGGAAGGTCAGCTGTGTAGGAGCTCTCGAGAGTACGAAAGAGCAATGACGTCAGGCTGGAGACTAATGTGAGCCTGGTCCAGGCTATTGTCTTTGCAATTACGTGCTATGCATTGGAGAGTTGGACAGTGAATAGGGATGATAGAAAAAATTGATTCCTTTGAGCTGTGGTGCTGGAGAAGAGTGTTGAATATAACATGGACTGCTAGGAGAACAAACAGGCTTGTCCTGAAGGAGGTGAAGCTGGAGTGCTCCCTGGAGTCAAGGATTCTGAAGCTTTTTCTGACATATTTTGGGCATGTTGCAAGGAGGGACTGGCCCTGGGACAGGGACACCATGTTTGGGAGAGTAGAGGGACAGTGCAAGAGAGGAAGACCCTCGATTAGATGGATTGATTCTATGAGCAGAGTGGTGGGAATGAGTGTGTTTGATATGGTGAGGTTGACACAGGATAGAACGGCATTTAGGGCTCTTGTATATAGGGTCGCTATGAGTCTCAAGTGACTAGATGGCACATAACAACAACAACAACAAGGACAAACCTGTTTGTTCTCCTAGCAGTCCATGGTATATTCAACACTCTTCTCCGGCAACACAGCTTAAAGGCATCAATTCTCTATCATCTCTAGTCAGTGCCCAACTCTCCGATGCATACCAAGCAATTGTAAAGACTACAGCCTGGATCAGGTGCATCTTAGTCTCCAGTCTGATGTTGCTCTTCATTACTCTGGAGAGATGCCTGACAGCTGACTTTGCCAATGCAATTTGTCTCTTGATATCCTGGCCAATGGTACCAAGAGTGTTGACTGTGTAGCCTAGCAAACAAAAACTGTTAACTATCTCAGTTTCTTCACCATCCATACTGATGCTGCCAATTGGCCCAGTGGTGAGAATATTTGTTTCCTTTATGTTGAGCTTCAGTCTGTAATGAAGGCTGCAGTCCTTGATCTTCTGCATTAACTTCTTCAGGAACTCCTCAGTTTCAGCAAGCAGGATTGTGCCATCTGCATAACACAGGTTGTTGATGAATCTTCCACCAATCCTGACGCCTTGTGCAGCCCAGTGTACTGGATGATCTGTTCTGCATACAGATTGAAAAGGTATGGAGACAGAGTTCATCCCTGGTGGACACTCTTCTCCATTTTGAACCATGCAGTGTCTCCTTGCTCTGTTCTGGCAACGCTTTCTTTGCCCAAGTATAGGTTTAGCATAAGCACATTCAAATGTTCTGTGATTTCCATTGTTCTCAGAGTCAGCCATAGCTTGTTGTGATCCACACAGTCAAAAGCCTTTGCATAGCCAATGAAGCACAGATAGCCATTCCTCTGATACTCTGCTTTCTTCCAAGATCAATTTGTGATGATAATATATAATGACTAACATTGAGAAGAATGAGTACTGAGAAATAAAAATGAGGACAAATTAAATTTGGATTTCAGAAAAACAATTAACATTTTTTTATTTCTGCCCCTTGTAATATTAGGATCAGTTTTATAGTGAGTCTGGAACTCCATGAGTTGTGCAAATATTTAATGTACTTGTCTACTAACTGAAAACTCGTAGGTGCCTCTGAAGAAAGGTATGGTCATCTATTTCCAAATAATTAGTCATTGAAATTCCTATAGAGCTCAAGAGTGCCAGGTTCCACAACAGTAACAGAACTTTGCTGTTTTCCGGGGTTGTGTTTTGTATATTATATTGCTTGTTTAATGGTGTGTGTTAGAAACATAAAAATAAAGAACTGTTTCTGTATTAAGTTTTGGTTGAGGATGTAACTGCAAAGAGTATTAAGGTTGTGTTAAATGTGATAGTTTCTATAAAACAGTAACAATATCCCTTGGACTGCCAAAATAACAAATGAGTCTGAAAGGAAGTACAACCAGGGTGCTCTTTGGAAGCAAGGATGCTGAAACTTTGTCTCACATACTTGGGCATATTGTTAGGAGGAGCAAGTCCTTGAAAAAACACATCATGCTGAGAACAGTGGAGGGGTTATAGAAAGAGGGAAGGACAATCAAGGAGATGGACTGACACAGTGACAATGTTAATCTAGCATATGAGAGATGGTGACAATGCTGTGAGATAGGGCAAAGTTCAGATCTATTTTTCATAGATTCCTTATGAATTGTAGTTGGCTTGATGGCACCTAATAACACAACAACAACAACAAAAAAACCCAAAATTAGATAGCTGTTGTTTAGTCAATTGTATTTAGTCAACACATACCGACATATGCATGTCAGGTTAGAAATGTGCTCTAGCTATCACTTGCTATGTATCTGGGAGCTGGACAATAAGTAGGGATGAGAGAAGGAGAATTGATGCCTTTGAGCTGTGGTATTGCAGAAGAACACTCGACATCCCATAGACTGCAACAGGAACAAATCGATATGTCTTGAAGAGGGCACAGCCAGGAGGCTCTTTGGAAACAAAGATGATGTGGCTTCACCTCTCATATTTCAAGCATGTTCTTAGAAGGGGATATTTCTTGGAGAGGGACATGATGTTAAGAAAAGAAGAGGGTCTTTAAAGGAGAGGAAAAATCCTTGACCAGGTGGATTAAAACAGTGACTGCTGCAATTGGCTCTAAAGGTGTCAGGAAGTGTGAGGACATCACCGGATAGGACAGGGTTTGAATCTGTTATTCATGAGGTTCCTCTGGGTAGTACTCAGTTCAACAACACCTAACAACAACAACTCCCTGTCCTTTGAAATCTGTTCATCTCTCACTCCTTTGTTTTGACCCCTCTATCCACTTCCTAAACAACATGCCTCTGGAAACTCTATGAACTTTGATAAATGTCGGTAGTTGTCAAGGGGCTTCAGGCTTTTTGTTCATAGAGTCGCTATGAGTTGTGCATGTCTCAAAGGCAATCAACAACAACAATGTTCTAGTGCAATTTTTAGTCTCTTCTGACTTTTTTTTTCATCTGTTCTTTCCCCTGAATTTTTGTTATGACCTTTTGCTTTCTTCAGAGAAGATGCTTTTGATGTCATCCCACAGCTCATTTGATATCAATCTTTAGTGTTCTATACATCAAATTCTTGAAATGGTGTTCAAATTTAAGTGGGATAGACTAAAGGTCATATTTTTAAAAATTTTCTTTTATTAATTTTAATGAACATATACAAAGATTTTGGATTTCCATTCATTCATTGTTGCACTTTTTTCTCTACTCACCCTCTCTCCCCCCGCCTCCCAGTTCGTTCCTCTCTTTGAAAAGCAAAAGATAAACTTCTCATTGGTACACATTCCCCACACACCAAATTCACTCCACTATACAACCTTAATTCTGGACTCCTGCGATAATCATAATACCCTAGCGTATATCGCTTTTAAACTGCTCTCTCCCTCATCTGTTTCAATTCAGTTAAACTTCTCATTGGTATACATTCCCTACATGCCAAATGCACCGCACTATGCAACCTGAATTCTGGACTCCTGTGATAATCATAATACCCTACCGTATATCGCTTTTAAACTGTTCTCTCCCTCATCTGTTTCAATTCAGTATACATAATCTATTCGGTTTCTCTCGGTCTTACCCCAACCCTGATGTCAGTCCCATTCTACAACAGTGACACTATGCAGCATTTGTCTTTTTGTGACCGAGATATTTTACTCAGCATAATGTCCTTCAGGATCGCCCACTTTGAATAATATTGCATGAGTTCCTTGTTTTTCAATGCAGCATAATATTCCATTGTGGGAATATACCACAACTTCTCTATCCATTCATTTGTTGATGGGCACATAGGCTGTTTCCAACTCCTTGTTATTGTGAACAAAGCTGCGATGAACATGGGTGTGCATATATCTGCTTGGATATCGGTTATAGTCTCTTTAGGGTATATTCCCAGGAATTGCTGGATCAAATGGTATCTCTATTTGCAACTTTTTGAGAAAGCACAACACCACTTTCCACAGTGGTTGTACCACTTTACACTTCCACCAACAATGAATAAGGGTTCCAGTTTCTCCGCAACCTCGCCAGCATTTGTTGCTCGCTGTTCTGTTAAATTTTGCTATTCTGACTGGGGTTAGATGATATCTCATAGTTGTCTTGATTTGCGTCTCTCTTAGAGCTAGAGATTTTGAACATTTCTTCATGTGCTTTTTGGCCATCTGAAAGTCTTCTTTGGTGAAGTGTCTGTTCATATTCTGTGCCCATTTTTTCAGTTGGATTATTTACCTTTATCTTGTTGTGATTCTCAAGTATTTTATAAATTCTAGATATAAGTCATATTTTGATTGTTACAGTTTTGTTTTCATTTTCTTTAACTTCATCTTATACTTGAGTCCTTAATAACCTATTCCACAGCCAACCCCTGCCCTTCTATTGACTGTGATACAGAGCTTTTCCACTGACTCTTT
>NW_006399998.1:2644542-2649252 GCF_000299155.1 Elephantulus edwardii | reverse complement strand
CAGGGTGAATGTCTTCTCTCACTACTCTAAAGGGCCCCCTTGGCAGTAGGAAACACATAGACTATTATGGAGATTGATTTTGGAATTTAGATGCTAAAGTGTTGTTCTTGTGTGCTTTAAAGTCAGAACAAACCCAGAGCTGACCCTCCAGCAGGTGTTCAGAGAGAATAAATCACACAGGAGAAGATTGCCCATCCTTTTTCCCATGGAGCAGCTGTTGGATTTGAATTGTGTACCTTTGGAATTGCAGTTCAGCTCTCAGAGATTCCTAAACAAGTGTGCTTCCCTCTTGGGAAAGTAAGTCCCAGTATCCTGCACCACATGCAGAAACACTCACCACTATATGAACGAGGCTGGTCTTGGTAAAATAGAACCAAGCAAATGCATGTCTCTTAATACACGTGTTTTATTGTTGAGGTGTGTGTGTGTGTTGTTTTGTAATTTTTTTAATACTAGCAGTAACTTGAGCACAGAAATCTGAGCATTTCCCTTGAAAGTCATAAAGGAGGATGATTATTATTTTCAGACAATAATTTGTTTTGATGTGTATTTAATTTCTCCATGATACATGTGGTTTCTATTTTATCAGTCTCTGCTACTATTATTGTTTACTCTCCTTTCTTGTTCAGATGAATGCTTATTGTTTTCAAACGCTGTTGAATTGACTGTTGAGTCTATTCCAATTCACAATGACCCCTACCAGATACAAACATAATACTGCCCAGTCTGGTGCCATTGTCACAATTGTCCCTAAGACTGACTCCATTGTGTTTATCCCACTGAGGGTTTTCTTTTTTAATCATCCTCTCCCAAGTGTGACATCTTTCTCCAGGGACTGACCTCTTTCTCCCAATAACAGTAAAATACTGTGTGAGACAAAGCCATAAGAATATCCTTGTTCTAAAGAGTGTAGTGGTTACACATCTTCTAGGACATTTAGCATAGTATGTTCAATATTCTCTCCACCAACACCACAATTCAAGGCCTTGGGCCTTATTATCCTACAGTCACATGCATACGAAGTAACTGAAAATACCAAGAACAGATAAAATATGTCCCCCTAGAACTGGTACCCTGAATTCAGGTATTTAGCATCCAAAAATGTGTGAGAGAAAAATAATGCATACTTATTGTAACATTTACTTGTGTCATAGCTCTTACATAAGCCCTACAAAATCATTAGGAAATAAGTAATAATGGACATCAGGCAAATGAAAATTCCAGCAGATCAATTTGATTATTTATCAAGCCTTGAATATAATCCTCTATTCTCTGTAATCGTGTTGGCAGTGGTCACACCTTCCAGACTAAATTTTGGTCAAGTTGTCTGAATTTTGGGTTAAAGTCTCTGGGAACAGAGCTTTAGTTTTTTAATCCAAGTCCTCTGGGTGCAGCAAGTTGGCTTGCTAATTTATCTGTGAGAAGTAAAATCTCTCCTTACTCATATGAGCATGAACTCCATTCCCACAGCCCTGCCAGGATCCATTCAGCCCCTTAAGCATAGCAGCATATCACATCACCTACAGCCAATGGAATTGATTCTATCCTTCTCGCAGAGAAGAATGATATCCACATACTGCAGAGCAACGTTCATGAATATTTGACTATAAAACATATGAGGTCATGGCTCCATACTTCAAGACCCAGAAGGCCCCATCCTTTGAGATCCCAGAGGTCACATCACAGTGCTACTCTTTGAAACTTGGCAGCTCTGTTCCCATAATCCTTTTCTTTTTCTCCTTGATTCCTTGGCCCCTTTGCACCTAAGGACTCTTGAACTTACCTATCCTCGCCTACTTGGTAAATGTTACAAAGCTCTAGCTCTACAGAGAAAGGACTAAAGCGACCCTACTTCTTCTGGCCAGAGGGCTTTCAGTTCTCTTGCTGTTTGGATCTTAGAGCCTAGATCCACCAAGGAATGCCTCTAGGTGCCTCATTATGCCTTTAGGCCTTCTGCCTTAAACTCTTGTGTGTTATGGGTCAGCTCCCATGCCATTTTGTGCTACTCTTCAGGTATTGCTGCGTTATTTGAGGCTGCTTCTCACTGTCTGTAGTCTGTAGTACTTCACCTTTCCTCATTTCCTTCTGAGCCTTCACTAGAATTACCTTTGCTGTTGTTAACATAACCTCAAGCAGACTCCTACACTCTGTGACACTTTGGATGATGTCCTCCAGAAAAGGTTCACTTTTATTCTGACAAGACATTAGAACGAAGTCAAATCAGATTGATTCAGTCCATATTTTCAGTCTTTATGACAGGTGGTATAATTTGAGCCTGCTTTTAAGTTGTAGCCTTTCAGAACACTCTTGAAATTTTTATATATTTACCTTCTTAGGGGGCACTGAATCATTTTTCTTTCACCATCATGATTATTGAAACTATATTAAATTTGCTTTCCCCCCTTCTCATTCAATGCTGTTTAAAATTTAAAACTACTTCAATGATAAAAGCTCCAAGTATGTCAAATTCACTTTTCCCCACTTTTCTTTTTTTTGTTTTTTTTCACTACGGCGCTCTGGTGTCCTAGAGTTAAGAACCTGTGTTGTCAACTTGAAGGCATGCAGTTCAAATCCACCAGCTATGTGGGAGAAAAAAATTTGTGTTATACTGCCTCTGAAAACCAACTTCAGGGTAAACTGTCAGTCAGTTTCCATTCAATACATAACAACAACATGGAATCTTGGTTTCTTAAAACCTTGTTTCATAAAATTATTCTTCTCATAAAGCAGCTATTTCTGTGTTTTCATATATTAGTTTTTGATTGAATCACTGACTTAAAGCATGTTATTTCTTATAGTCATATGACAAATTACTGTTTTAAAGTAGAAATTTTAATTTATTAAATAATGGTTGCAATAAATAATACCAGAATAATTTTGGAGACACTTTTCTCTGAAAGTTTATGGGAGATTTTTCTGTAATTATTAACATTACAACCATATATGAGATATTTTTAACAAAAGTAGAAATATTACAGAAATAAAAGTCTAAAGAACTTAAGTGATTATGGTAATATAACCCAGGCTTTTACCTCCAAAATAAATGAAACTAAACATTCATTCACTCTTTCCAAATGCTGCTTTTACCTCCAAAACCTGACATTAAAATATCTGTTGACTGTCTCCTCTAACAAATCAACTTACATCCCAATTAAGTATTGCAATAAAAACAAAAATATATAAACAAATATTTCTTTCTTGTCACTATACTAGAACCACATTACTGGATGCAAATCACATTATTGGATATTAGTGAATACAGAAAAAAGAACAGAAAAGTGGATATATTTCTACTGCTAAAGAACTTATTATCAAGTTGGTTAGAAAAGACATATAAGTCTAAAAGACATCTAAGGAAAATCAGAACAAATGAATGTGACCCATATCACAATGTTTATAATAACATCAAAGGTTCAGAGGGAAAGAGATGCGACCTAATGTAGTGCTAGATTGTTTGTTGTGAGAAGTGTTTTATTTGCAATCAAAAGTAGTACCGAGATTAGTTAGTCTTACATATTTTAGAATATTATCAGGGGAAATGTATTCATGTATTTAACGTGTTTGGCTTTTTTATAATACATCATCATTACAAATCCCAGAATGAAAAAAAAAAGACATGTATTTATATGTAGAGAGAGCGTTCTATTCCATAAGTAAACTACAAGAATAAATGTTATTTTTATAAGGTTACCACTCTCAAGCAAATAACAGATTAGGAGGACTTACTGTTACAATTATTTTTATTTCCTTGTAAATACAAAATGAAATGAGGTTTTTCAATATGATAATTTAAGAATAAAATGGACCATTTTTATGTTGTGATGTTCCAGTTTTGTTGTTTTGTCCAAATGTATTAAAGCAGAGATTATCCTAAGTCAATTTTAAAATTACATGCTTTCATTTTCACATTTATTTCTTATTTTGCTTTGAAGCAAGAGAACAATAGCAATACTTCAATGAAATGTTCTCTTTTTAAAAGCCAGTAAGATTATGGAATTTAAAAGTAAATAACTTTTAAAAATTTACAAAGTGTTCTTTATGATAAAGTCACTATCTAAATATAAAATATATTTTTTCTGATGAAAGGTAAATAGGTAGATGAGCTTCATAAAATAGAATATATAAAGTGTCTGCACTGACACAGCATTATGCTAAATACTGTAGTAAAAAGTAAAATCTAATTTCTCTGTATATATATATATGTTGTTGTTGTTACGTGCCGTCGAATCTGTGTCTTCTTGACATTGAGCCTCAATCCATATTGTAGGCTGCAGTCCTTGACACCCTGCAGCAGGCGCTTCACGTCCTCTTCAGTTTCAGCAAGCAGGGTTGGGTCATCTGAATAACGCAGATTGTTGAGAAATCGTTCGCCAATCTTGACCCCACATTTCTCGTCATAGAGCCCAGACAACCGTATACTCTGTTCTGCATATAGGTTGAAAAGGTATGGAGATAGGATGCATCCCTGGCATACGCCCTTTCCAATTTTCAAACATGCAGTGTTCCCTTGTTCTGTTCTGACGACTGCCTCCTGGTCCAAGTATAAGTTTCATATTAGGACAATCAAGTGTTCTGGGATTCCCATTCTTCTCAGAGTCAACCATAGTTTGTTATGATCTACACAGTCAAATGTATTTGCATAGTCTTCGGTAATCAAAGATATATAGATATAGAGATAGAGATAGAGATAGAGATAGAGATAGAGATAGA
>NW_006399998.1:2635211-2643224 GCF_000299155.1 Elephantulus edwardii | reverse complement strand
CTTATACTTGAGTCCTTAATAACCTATTCCACAGCCAACCCCTGCCCTTCTATTGACTGTGATACAGAGCTTTTCCACTGACTCTTTGCACAGATCTAATCAATTTGCCACCATCATGTGAGATCCATGTGTTTAGTTACTGCTTGCTTTTTAAGAGATATTTACAGTGAATAAATCACTGAATGTACAAAATTCTCTTATTTTGATTTCCAGCCTCATTTCTATCACCAAGTCCGTGTTTCCATGGTCCTAGGGATATTATAGCTAATGTTATATGGATCTTGGCTGAAAGGAGAGGCACCAGAAGAATGACTGTCTGTGTTTCATTGACTATGCAAAGGCATTTGACTGTGTGGATCACAACAAACTGTGGCTAATTCTGACAAGAATGGGAATCCCAGAACAGTTGATCGTGCTTATGTGCAATGTATACTAGGATCAGGAGGCAGTCATCAGAACAGGGCAAGGAAATACTGCATGGTTCAGAATCAGGGAGAGTGTATGTCAGGGATGTGTCCTTTCTCCATACCTTTTCAATCTATATGCAGAACAGATCATTTGGGAGGATGGACTCTCTAGGGAAGAATATGGCATCAGGATTGTAGGAATATTCATCAACAATATGTTATGCAAATGACATATCCCTGCTTGCTGAAACTGAGGAAGACCTAAAGCGTTTGTTGCAGAGGGTCAAGGACCACAGCCTTAAATATAGATTGAAACTCAACATCAAGAAAACAAAGATTCTCACCACTAGGCTGATTGGTAGCATCATGACAGATGATGAAAAGATTGAGATTGTTAACAGCTGTAATTTGCTTGGTTCCACAATCAACATTCTTGGTACCAGCAGCCAGGAGATCAAAAGACAAATTGCATTGGGAAAATATGCTGTCAGGAACCTCTCCAGAATAATGAGAACAACAATGTCATTCCGGAGTCTAAGGTGGGCCTGATGCAGGCCATAGTCTTTGTGATTACTTTCTATGCATCAGAAAGCTGGACAATGACTAGGGATGATAGAAGAATTGATGCCTTTGAGCTGTGGTGCAGGAGAAAAATATTAAATATGTCTTGGGCTGCTAAGAGAACAAACAGGTTTGTCCTAGAGGGGATGAAATCAGGCTACTCCTTGTAGGCAAAGATTCTGAAGCTTCATCTGACATACTTTGTGCATGTTGTAAATAAGAATCAATCCTTAGATAGGAACATCATACTTGGGAGGGTGGCGGGACAGAGCAAGAGAGGAAGATCCTCAATAAGATGGACTGATTTAGTTCCTGGGGTAATGGGAGTAGGTTGGTTAGAGACCATAAGGTTGGCACAGGATAGAGCAGGGTTCAGAACTATTGTACATGATGTTGTTATGAGTAACAAGCAACTCAACAACACATAATAACAAGTCCTTCTTTTACAACTATTGCATTCCGGTCATTAATTATTGTTATTAGTGAGTCTTAGTTTCCATTTCAGAGGGTAAAAAGTGATAGAATTCTTAATTCCTTCATCTCTGACTTAATTAGCCTTGTAATTTAGGACAGATCTTGAAACATTATTTTTAATGCATCACCATTCTTCTTCAGTTTGTCATTTCCAGCACAACAGAGTGTAAAATTGTCTGCTTCAAAGTAGCCACTATCAGTCTATCTCAGTTTCCTAGTGCTTTAGATATTGATCTTTAAATGTTTAATTTTATTATTTAAAACTTTCCATTTTCCTGCACTCATATTTTATAAATTTTATGTTCCAATTATTAATTAATTATTAACTACTTGCAGAAAGTGAAGAGGACTTGAAATATTTGTTGCAGAAAATTAAATAGTGCTACAGTTATCAATATGGATTATACCTTAACATCAGGAAAACAAAAATTTTTACCACCATACCAACTTTACTTTACAATTTTACTACAATCAATATCCATGGTAACAGCAGTCAAGAAATCTAAAAGACATGTTACAATGAGAAAATTTTCTGTCAAGAACATCTCCAAAGTGCTAAAGAACAATGGTATCACTTTAAAGACTCAGCACCCAAACCGTAATATTTTCCAATTACTTCCTAAACATCTGAAAGTTTGACAATGAGTAAGCATAACAGAAGAAGAATTGATGTTTGAGTTGTGATGTTAGAGAAGAATGCTGAGCTTCTTATGGATTGCTAAGCACAAACAAGTCAATCTTGTAAGAAGTGCAACCAGGGTGCTCCTTAGAGGCAATGATGGTGAAACTTCATCTTAACTGCTTTGGACATGTTGTCAGGAAGGACCAGCTTTTGGAAAATGACCCAATTTTGGGAAAGATGAAGTGTCTGAGAAAGAGAAAGATACTCAGCAAGATTAGCATAGTGGCTGTAACAATGGGCTCTAGCATATTGGAAATCGTGTGGATGGCACTGGACAGAGCAAGGTTTGCTTTGGTTGTTCATAAGGTCACCATGAGTTGTAGTTGACTGAATAGCATTTAACAATCACTACACTGCTAGTGTTATGCAAGCTGTCAGCTCCTAAAGATGGAGTCAGTAAAGATGATTCTGGATGCATGCCATCACTTATTATGGGATGATGTGCACGTACTATATTGACCCTTCAGTTCAATTGCTCTGTCCTTAGATAACTTTACTTCATGCTTGGGAAGGACAGCTCTAGGCCATCAGGGGTGTTCATGGGCATGCTCTGAAACAAATTTGAACTAATCATATGTCAGACCAGATTTTTAGATTGGTAATTTATAAAGACAATGACTTATCACAAAGGAAAGTTAGTAGCCACATGATATTAATGCATAATAGACCTTAAGACAGTTATAGTACATCAAAAGATACTAGAGAGATATTTCTAGAGTGAGTATACATACAGGTTTTTACAAAGGGCTATAGCCACTCTAAGGAAAAGTCAACTATTCTGTCCCTATCAGAATCATAGGTGAAAAATAAACCACATACAAAATAACAACAACCAACAGATCAAGCATGTAAAGGTCTCTTATAATTTCAGAAAAATTGTAATAAAATTTTTAATTGTAATTTTAACTGAAGTTTACAGAAAATTTAGATTTTCATTCATTTATTGATGATGCTCTTCTTTACCTCCTCTCCCTCCAACCCTCCCCCCTCCCCCAGTTCACTCTTTTGTTTGATAAAATATCCATTCATTGTTGTACAATTACCTACCTCCCTCTCCTTGCTCCCAGTCCTCTTTGCAATGTACCTCTTATTCTGGGTTATTGTCATACATGTAATGCCTAATCATAATTCTTTTTAAACCGGAGACTTTAGAAGGCACTCTCTATATAAATTACATGCATGCTTGCATACATAATTTGGGCTCTCAGATAGGTCAAATGACTAACACATTCCATCCACTGCTATCAAAAGGCTTGGAGAGTTGATTCCACCCAGAAATGCTTCAGAGTACAGTAGTGGTTATCTGTTTCTCAAAAATTAGTCATTAAATGTCTTATTGAGCAAACTTATCTCTGGTACACACAGAGGTCCCATGAGTTAGCTTTAACTTAACAGTAACTGATTCTGTACATTTTGAACGCATATGTACATGGAATGTTTTGAAGGCTATGTAAGCTTGTACTCTGTTTCCGGGGAAGATAAATTGATATATGAGCAAAGGTGAGTGAGAAACATATTGAATGAAGAGTGGATTCAGAACCAGAAGACCTGCGTTAGAAATCTAGTCCAACTTGAAAATTAATCCTCTAGTCATACAGATTCTCAACTATACATCTATAGAGCAGTGTGCAGTGTGATTTTTATGTATAAATGAAGATGATTGAGATTATGTCAATTGAAAAATTGTATTTGCTTTAGAAAATAATTGGCAAGGAAGTAATTATAATTCAATTTCATTAACAACACAAAAGTTAGTCTTAACATAAAAATTATACTTTAGAAGAATCTGAGGATAGGCATTTTTAATTCTGTCATGAGCTGGAGAAACCACAGTCTAATCATAGTGACTGTGGGAAAATCATATAAAGATAGTCAATAAGTAAGAAGCAGGAAATAGACATCTCCTATTTTGCTCATGTCATCCCTGTCAAAAAGAGCAATCTTCAGCCTGAAAGGACTGGGAAATATATTGAGTATGGGGAATTGTAACTGAAAGATAAGTGAAAAGATTATAAGAGAGCACCCAGATATCCAGATGAATTGCCCTAAGGTCCTGGTAGAATTGTGGCTGAGCCCCCTTAGTAATCAGTAATCATTAAGGAGGTATCACAGAAGAAATGTTGTTCAGGTTACAAAATATGCTTTTCACAAACCACGGATTTGTGAACATTTTCCTTGTACTCTTATTAACTGGCTATATTGTTGTTGTTGCTATGTGCTGCTGAGTCAGAATGAACTCATAGCTGACCTTTCAGTGGGTTTTCAGGAACAGTAAATTACATGGTAGAACATTGTTCATCTTTCTCCCATGGAACAGCTAGTGGATTTGAACCACCTTCCTTGAGATTCAAATACAACTCTTTACTCAATAGGCTACCAGAGACTGCGGCTGACTGACTACATTGTTATGTAGTTAAGATAAAACTCCAGAACAAACGGTTGATCAGTTGAGATGTGAGATCCTGGAAAGGAAATTAATGATCACCAACAACTTTTATGAACGAGATTATTGTGTACACTTTATTCTCCTCCTGACTCCAGGGAGCTCTCGTGGCTTATTGATAAGGAGTTGCACTGCCAGTCCAAAGACAAGTGGTTCAAACTCACTAGGTGTTTTGTTTGAGAAAGATGAGCAATCTTTTCTCAAGCAATTTATAGCCTCATTAAACCCTCTGGAGAGCCAGCTATTAATTAATTCTGACTTGACAGCAAATAACAACTCCAGATGGCATGAAATCAATGTCATGACCCTTATGAGTTATGAGCTATTTCCCTGTACATGCTTCCCTATACAGATTGTGAGCATATAGACATTTGGACAGTAGTGCTCTATTTTAAAGTTTCATTTCTTAACTTTTTTCTAAGACTAACCAAGAAGCATTAAAAGAAGATGGAAGGAGTATATAGAGTCACTGTACCAGAAGAAATTGGCTGAAACAGAAGAATTTCATCAAACAACATATGAGCAAGAGCCTGTGGTAATGAAGGAGGAAATTCAGGCTGCTCTGAAAGAATTGGCAAAAAATAAGGCTCGAGAAGTTGACAGCATACCAATTGACATATTTCAACAAAGAGATACTTCCTTGGATGTGCTCACTAAGTTGTGCCAAGAAATCTAGAGGACAGTCACCTGGCCAACTGACTGGAAGTGATTGATATTTGTTCCCATTCCAAAGAAAGGTGAACTGACAGACTGTGAAACTTATCAAACAATATCATTAATATCACATGGAAGCAAGATTCTGCTGAAAATTAACCAAAAATGACTGGAGCAACACATCAACAGAGAACTGCAAGATGTGCAGGCTGGGTTTAGAAGAGGCCAAGGTACTAGGGATATTACAGCTAATGTCAGATTGATCATGGTAGAAAGCAGAGAATACTAGAGGAATGTCTATCTGTGTTTCATTGCCTATGCAAAGGCCTTTGATTGTGTGGATCACAACAAACTGTGGTTGACTTTGAGAAGAATGGGAATCCCAGAACATTTGATTGTCCTTATGCAAAACCTATACTTGAACCAAGAGGCAGTCATCAGAACAGAGGAAGAAGACACTGCACAGTTCAAAATCGGGAAGAGTGTCCATCAGGGGTGTATTCTGTCTCCACACATTTTCATATGTATGCAGAACAGATCATCTGGGACACTGGGCTATATGAGAAGGAATTCGGCGTCGGGATTGGTGGAAGATTTATCAACAACCTGCGTTATGCAGATAACACAACCCTGCTTGCTGAAACTGCAGAGGACCTGAAGCTCTTGCTGCAGAAGGTCAAGGACTGCAGCCTTCAATATGGATTGAGGCTCAATGTCAAGAAAAGAAAGATTCTCACCACTAGACAAATTAGCAGCATCAGTGTGGATGGGGAAGAGATTGAGAAAGTTAACAGTTTTAGTTTGTGTGGCTCCACAGTCAACACTTTTGGTACCAGCGGCCAGGAAATCAAGAGATGAATTGCATTGGAAAAGTCAGCTGTCAGGGATCTCTCCCGCTGTGTCTAATCCAGACCATAGTCTCCGTAATTGTATCAGAGAGCTGGACAGTGACTAGGGATGATAGAGAATTGATGCCTTTGAACTGTGGTGCTGGAGAAAAGTGTTGAATATACCATGGACTGCTAAGAGAACAAACAAGTTTGTCCTGGAGAGGGTGAAACTGGGCTGCTCCTTGAAGGCAAGGATTCTCAAGCTCCGTCTGACATTCTTTGGGTATGTCACAAGGAGGGACCAGTACTTAGAGAGTATCATCATCTTTGGGAGGTTGGAGGGACAGTGCAGATGAAGAAGACCCTTGATGAGATGGATCGGTTCAGTGATGGGGAAAATTGGAGCAGGTGTGTCAGAGACAGTGAGGTTGGCACAGGATAGAGCAGGGTTTAGGTCTCTTGTACACTGAGTTGCTATGAGTCACAAGTGACTCGATGGCACATAATAACAAGATGACACTGAAGGTTTTGGAGTAATGTAAACTGTAAATAGAATATGTGTGAATTTCATCAAGGCATTAAAAAAATTTCTGTTCAGCCTCTTATAGTTACAATGAAAAAAAGGTCTGTAATCAAGAGATTGAGGTTGTTAGCAATTACAACTTGCTCGGAGCAACAAATCAACACTTTTAATACCGGCAGTCAGGAAATCAAATGTCGAATTGCACTGGGAAAATCTGCTGTCCTGTACCTGTCCAGAGTGCTGAAGAACAACTATGTCAGTCTAGATACACAGTTGTGCCTAATCCAGGCCATGTTTTTTCCAATTATTTGTTATGCTTCAGAAAGTTTGACAATGACTAAGGATGACAGAAGAATGATAGATGACTTCGAGTTGTGGTGTTGGAGAAGAGTCTTGAGCATACCATGGGCTGCCAAGAAAACAAATAGGTATGTCTTGGAAACAGTGAAACCATCTCTCCTTGGAGGCTAGGATTTTGAAGCTCTGCCTCACTTACTTTGGGCACGTGGCCAGGAGAGATCAGTCCTTGGAGATGGACATCATGCTCAGAAGGTTGGACAGATAGTGCAGGAGAGGGAGACCCCGGATGAGTTGGATTGATACAGTAACTGAGCCGATTGGGGTTGGTGTGTCAGTATTAGTGAAACTGGCTCAGGACAGGGAAGGGTTTAGAGCTGCAGTACATAGGGTCACTATGCATCACATGTGACTCAACCAATAACATTCTATGACAGGGTTGGAAGAAGGAGTGGCATCCACTTCCTAAACAACTTGCCTCTGAAAACTCTATGAACTTTGATAAATGTCAATAGTTGTTGAGGTGCTTCAAGCCTTTTGTTCATAGAGCCGCTATGAGTCATGCTTGACTCTAACACAATCAACAACAACAACACAACAAGTGGCATATAATTGGGAAGCTCTGGTGGCATAGTCTGTAGGGTTTTATAAACATGCTAAAGCCTGAGAAGACTCAAATCTACCAGCAGCTCAGTAGACAAAAGATGTGCATTCTCTGTCGATACATAGCTTCTGAAAACCTTCCAGAGAATCAGCTTTGAGTTGGTTCTGACTCAGCAATGCTTCAAATTAGAGTTTAAATTTGAATGAATGTGTTCAATTACTTTAATCAAAGGTACATATTTTTAAATTACTATTAAATTTTATTAGTTTCAATGAACATTTACAGAGAATTTGGGTTTTCATTCATTCATTGTTGCACTGTTTTCTCTACCCTCCTCCCCAGTTCATTCTTCTTTCCCCCCACGAATGTCTGTTTTAATTGTCCAATTGCCACAGTGCTTGTCAAAGCCAGTTCTGATTAATCTCCTTTGTCAGTGTGTCCTTTGTCATTCCCTATCACTCCTCCCTGAGAGAGACTTCACCCTGATTCATAAGGAAAAGGGGATGGTGTATTCTCTTAGCTACTTCCTGCTGAAAAG
>NW_006399998.1:2568365-2633440 GCF_000299155.1 Elephantulus edwardii | reverse complement strand
CCATTTGTTTGTTGATGGACACTTAGGTTGTTTCCAACTTCTTGGTATTGTGAACAAAGCTGCAATAAACATGGGTGTGCATATATCTGCTTGGATGTCAGTTATGGTCTTTTCGGGGTATATTCTCAGTAGTGGAATTGCTGGGTCAAATGGTGTCTCTATTTTCAACTTTTTGAGAAAGCGCCATACCACTTTCCACAGGGGTTGCACAACCTCTCCAGCATCTGTTGCTTGAGGACCTTAATTAATAGACATTAGCTAAAGGGTGAAATGCATTTATCCACCCTATATTTTTATCTTCAACCCAGTCGTGTATATTTTAGAAGTTATAAATACATTCAGGAAATTGACAAATCTGTTAAGCATTGTGCTAGCCCTATGTTAAAGATAGAAAAGAGACAAGGAGTAATCAGCCAGAAGAAATCTTAGTAGCAGCAGTCAAGATATCAAAAGATGAATTGCACTGGAAAAGTCTGTTGATATGGAACTTTCTAGAGTACTGAAGAGCAACAATATCAGTCTAGAGACTAAGGTGCTCCTGATCTAGGCCATGATTTTTGCAATTACTTTCTATGCATCAGATAACTGGACAATAACTAAAGATTACAAAAGGGGGATTGATTCCTTTCAGTTGTGGTCCTGGAGAAGAATGTTGAACATACCATGGACTGCCAGGGAAACAAAAGGATCTGTACAAGAGAGGGTGAAAGCAGTTTGCTCCCTGGAGGCAAGGATTTTAAGGCTTAGTCTCACATACTTTGGGCAGGTGGCCAGGAAGGACCAGACCTTGGTGAGGGACATCATGCTTGGAAGGGTGGAGGGACAGGACAGGATAGGAAGACCCTGGATGAGGTGGATTAATTCAGTGACTGGAACAATGGGAGTAGGTCTTTCAGAGACGATGAGACTAGCACAGCATAGGGCAACTTTCAGAGCTAATCTACATAGAGTCACTAGGAGTTGCAGGCAACTCAACGCTCAATGGCACGTTTGAGAGAGAGAGAGAGAGAGAGAGAGA
The DNA here is from genome assembly GCF_000299155.1 of Elephantulus edwardii. Classification (NCBI taxonomy): domain Eukaryota; kingdom Metazoa; phylum Chordata; class Mammalia; order Macroscelidea; family Macroscelididae; genus Elephantulus; species Elephantulus edwardii. The sequence continues at coordinate 2,632,422 of NW_006399998.1, read as the reverse complement.
GAAATATCATGTATGTATATTTGTGTAAAGGTTGTTCTGGAAGATTAGGGAATGTTGATTGATGGTGAAGCTTCTAGAATGTAGTGGGGTTAAATTATAGAAATTGCTATGGTTGCATCTATCAGTCCCATTATCTAATGTGGTGGAATGTATGCCCTATAAAATTCTGAAGTCTAGGTCACAGTTCCTTAGAAGATGTGAAAATGTTCTTTATCCTTCATTTGTCAGTTGGAGTATTGTGATGTATACATGTTGTGATGATGCTGAAAGCTATAACACTAGTATTGCAAATACCAGCAGGACCACCTAGGATGGACAGGCTTTATCAGAGCTTTCAGACTAAAACAAACTAAAAAATAAAGTTTTAGCATTCTACTTAAAACATCAACCAAAGAGTGCCCTATGGATCACGGTAGAATTTTATGCAATAAAAGACACTAAAAACACTGAGTCTACAACAATAGGAAGGAGCTCTGGTAATTTAGTGGTTAAATTTCTTGACCTCTAAACAAATGGTTAGAAATTCAAATAAACCAGCTGTTTATCTGCTTCTATAAAGATTACAAAATCTTCTGGAAAGCTTATGTGTCAGTTTTACGCTACCCTATAGGACCTATTTGAGTTGGTATCAATTCAACAGCTCCTGGTTTCGTGTTTGGTTGGCAACAGTGGGCTACTGAAGTTAGTACAGGACCACACAATATTTCATTATGCTGTGCATGTGATCTTCATGAGTCAGAGCTGACTCAAAAACAATCAGTAAAAGCCAAAATATTATAAAATTAGAACCCAGACTGAAAATGAAAAAAAAAAGCCTAACCTAATTTGGGTCAGCAGGAAGAGAACATCTAGAACATTACATATGAAAATACTTACTATTTTGAATAGTAGAAATAGAGGTTTTTGTGCTAAAAATAGACTGGAAAACAGATTAGCATACATCTAATGAGAGGGGGACTAATTAGAGAGCTGTTTCAGTGGCGAGATATAATGAATCTCCTTAGTGGGAATGGATAAATGGATTTATCTGTTACATGGTAGCATTGATAGCCAGTGGGGACTTACCTCATGGAGTGAATAAAAAGGATGGAGACATCAGTTATACCTGTAGGTCCCCAACTCAGGTCACTGCATGAAGGAATTTCATGGCACTTACTAAACTAGAAACAGGAGTATAAGTCATTTTTTATTTAGAATATAGGTTTGTAACTCAGTATGATAGATCATGATCAGGAGAGAGATTGCCTTTAAGAAGCATACATGGAAATCTAGAGTACATCGCTCAATGCCTGTTTTTCTCTTATGGAGTTGCAGATGGATTTGAACCACCAAAGGAACGACATTTGGGTTAACATGTCAACATCCTAAATACTAAGCCACCAGAGCTCCCTAAAAAAGCAAGGATATATAATGCACATACACATAAAATGTTTGTTGACTCCTTAAGGACACTATTTTGATCCTAATAAGAATAAATAAATATGTCTAGGAGAAGGTGCAGTCAAACTTTTCACGGAGGCAAAGAAGATGATGCTTTGTCTCACACACTTTCAGCATGTGGCTAAGAGAGATTATTGCTTGGAAAGGTGGGGGAATGGTGGAGAGGAAGATCCTCAGACAAGTGGATTGACCATCACTGCAGCAATGGCTTTGAGTTTGTCAGAGGTTGTGTGACTGGTACAGGACAGAACAGGGTTAAAATATGTTGTTCATAGGGTCACTATGAGACATACTCAACTTCTTAGCATCTAACAACAATAATATTAAGGGAATACATGGACTTTCCAAGAATATTTATTTAGATTTAAAATAGAAGAAGATTTCGTTTAGGAATTGGCAGGGAATAATAGACCAGCAAGCTTACTAAGGCTGAGAAGAATGATAAGTAAGAGGGAGGAAAATAAACAAACTAAAAAAAACCCTAACAAAGCAATAACAGGAGACTCATTCATGAAAACCAAGGGGGAAAAGTATTTTTTATTTTTTGTTTTTTTTGGAAAACTATTTTTTAAGTCTGAAGGATGGGGTAGCAGATGTAACAAATAGGAAAGATAGTTAATACACTGAGGGCAAACATTTTAAGAAGTTAGAGTGATAGAAAAATAAAGAGAAATTTAATACTATTAAACACAAAATTCTATCCTTGGGCCAAATTGTTATTGTTATGCACCATAGAGTCAGAACTGACTCATAGCTGTCCTTCCTGCAGGTTTTCAGGGGCAGTTAATCCTATAGGAGGAGATGGCCCATCCATCTCCCATGGAGCAGCTGGTGGAGTCAAACAGCACGTCTTTAGAATTGCAGCACAGCTTCTTACTGCTAGGCCACCAGAGTCAACTGAAAAATTAACAGGATAAGAACACTTAGAAGCATCACTGAAAGTTTGTAGGGCAAATGTAGATCAATAGAGTAATTTTTGTCTAAAATAATGGGCATAAAATGCAAGAACAAGCCTTAAGTCTCACACTTAGGCATGCATATATTTAAGGTCAAGATCTGCTTTTGTAAAACATGCAGGTTTGAAAAAGATTTCTACAGGAAATTTATAATTTAAGCATTAATAAGTCTGGGGGAAGACCTGTAACTTTATAATAAAGAACTTTCTAAACTGTATTTAATGTGCAGTTTCAATGAAATTTAAACAATACATTATATCACAAACAAATGTTGCAAGTAATAATAACATTTTAAAATTTAACCACTTAGATGCCATAAGACAAAAAAATTATGTAAATTATTGTGTAAAACAACAAATAATAAGTCCCTTAAAGTTGTTACTAAAATAGCTCCAGAAAGGCATTTATCAAAGTAATATCTTTTTAAATCTTTTCTACTTTAAAAAGTTTATGGCACAAATGACTGTCATCAGAGAAAATAAGGCATAAGTAATTAAATTAGTAAAGAAGGTTTTGGTGTTGTTTTTTTTAGTATAAGCAAATAATTTTCTTGTTTCCTATTTATGTACTGTTTAATCTGTTTCTGAATGATCTTCAGCAATATTTGGATTGCATGTGATATTAATGATTCAAGTTCTCTGAACATCCGATTACACTACTTTGATTTGGTTTTTTGTTTGTTTGTTTGTTTGAGCTACCCTTTGAAATTCTCTATTCAGCTCATTTACTTTACATGTTTCTCCTTATTTTTGGTTTTTCGGTCCTAAGGTGCAATTTTATTGAAAATGTTTCTCCTGACATTTATTTCATTTCTTCCTTTCCATTCTTTGTAATGACATTTTCTTTCTTCATGGATGAATTCCTTGATATCATCCACAACTCATTTGGCCTTTGATCATTGGTGCTCAACACTTCAACTTCAAACCTATTCCCAAGATGGTTTTGTAATTTAGATGAAACAGATTCAAGATCATAGTTTGGTTCTCATGAACTTTTTTTTTTATTCAATTTGAACTTGTACTTGAGTAAGTGATGGTTTAACCCACAGTCTTCCCCTGGCTGTGACATTCAGGATACCGTTGTTGATACCAGATGGATCATGGTTGAAAGCAAAGAATACCAGAAGAATGGCTATTTATGCTTAATTGACTATGTAAAGACATTTGACTGATGGTTCATAACAAATTATGCCTAACGCTGAGAAGACTGGGAATCTCAGAGCACTTAATTATGCTCTTGTGAAACCTACATCAAGACTAGGAAGAAGGCTGTTGTATGAATAGATCAAGAGAATACAACATGGTTTAGAATTAAGAAGGGATTTGTGTGAGGGCTGTATTCTCTCACCATAGCCATTCAATCTGTATGTGGAGCAAATTGTTCTAGAAGCGGGAAACTATGAAGACAAATGGGGCATCAGGATTGTAGGGAGACTCATCAATAACCTGCATTACCTTGTTTTCTGAAAGTGAGGAGGATTTAAAGCACTTGTTACAGAAGATCAAATAATACAAACTTCAATATGGATTACATTTCTATGCTAAGGAAACAAAGATTCTTAACATTGGATCTATATGCAACATTATAACAGATGGAGAAAAGTTTGAAACTATCAACAACTTCATTTTACTGGATGCACAATTAATATCCTTGGTACCATTAGTCAAAAAATAAGGAGACATATTTCTTGCACTGGCGATGTCTACAGCGAGGGACATCTCCAAATTATTGAGGAATAATGAAGTCAGTTTGAGGACTAATGTGCACCTGATTCAGGCCATAATCTTTCCAATTGCTTGCTATGCATCTGAGAGCTGGAGAAAGAAAGATTGATAGAAGAAGAATTGATCCCTTTGAGTCTGGAGGAGAAGAGCATTGGGCACACCATGGTCTGCCAAAAGAAGAAACAAATATGTCTTGGAGATGGTGCAACCAGAGTGCTCTTCAAAAGCAAAAATGATGAAGTTTGCCTCACATACTTCGAGCATATGCTAAAAGGGACTATTCCTTGGAAAGGAATATGATGCTCAGAACTGTAGATGGTCAGTAAAGGAGAGAAAAGCCATCAACCAGGTGGATTGACATAGTGATTGCCACAATGAGCTCCAATGTGTCAGGAAGTGTAAAGATGGCATAGGATAGGGTACAGATCTTTTGTTCATAGGTTCACTATTGGCCATGCTCAACTTGAAAGCAGCTAACAAGCAAACAATTTGCTGAAAATAGTAATACAGACAAGAACTTTTTTGTTCTTGACAATTTTGTTCAAGACAATATTTTGTTCAAGACAATTTCATAATACCTCTGAGAAAGAATAGTTTTAAAAATGGAAAAAAATAATAACTTCAAATCAGAAGACGAATTTGTTTAAAGACATGTATATCTTATGTGTGAATTTGTAGAAAAATATTTCAGTCATGTCTATCTAAATTAGTTGTTGGAAAAATCTACCCAAAGATCTTACTTCAGACTTCTTATGGCTTTGCCAAGAAAGGAGCAGGAAAGGTTTCTAAGAACAGAATTAGTGCAGCACAGAGACTACCCTGTGTGACTCAGGTCCAAAATGGCTCAAGCTTCTTAAGCAATGATAAGCTTTAGAAAATTAACCTGTTTTCTCCTAATTCAGGCATTCATGTCTACATCAGTCAAACCAACCAAAAGAGTTTACTTTGAAAGAAACTTTACAACAGATGGAAAGCCTGGCTACGAAAGTCCTGTATAAAGTGATTATTACCAAGGAAGTGGGTGTTTGGAAACTACATGAGTTGTTTAAAGAGATATTAGAAGAATTCCTCATTCTCCAAACATTTTGATCATATGAAATTTGCTATTCAATTTAGTATCAAAACCTTGCATGCAATACCTACAAGCAAACTCATTAATATATAATCAAATCATTAATTATAAGGGCAGCCTATTAACAAGAAGCTGCACTGCAATCCTGAAGGCATTTGAGGTCACCAAGTGTTCCACAGGAGAAAGATGGGCAATCTTCTTCTGTGAAATTAACTGCCTCTGAAAATTTACTGGAGGGTCAGCTATGATTTGGTTTAGATGTGATGTACACAACAACAACAACAATGAATTGGGGAGCTCTAATGGCTTATTAGTACAGTTGTGTTGCCAGCCCAAAGGTATGTGGTTCAAACCCACCAGCTTCTCTGTGGGAGAAAATTGGGCTGTTTCCTCCCTTGTGATTCACTATTTCATAGAATGAGCTATGAGTCTCTTCCAACCTGAAGATACATAACAATAACAACAACCTATCAATGTATTTATCAGCATACCTACCTGATTTGTATGTTAGCCAAGTAATTTGAGAACTTAGAATACATAGTAAAAATGTGTTATCAGGTTTAGGGGGAAGATTTATCAACAACCTGTGTTGTGCATATAATGCAACTTTGCTTGTAGAGAGTAAAGAGAACTTGAAACACCTGCTGTAGAAGATCAAAGACTGTAGTTTTTCAATATGAAGTCTATCTCAACATCAAGAAAACAAAAATCCTCACAATTAGAGCATTAGGTAACATCATAACTGTTGTTGTTGTTGTTGTTGTTATGTGCCATCGAGTAGCTTGCGACTTATAGTGACCCTATGTAAAATGCCATAAATCCTGCTCTATCCTGTGCCAATCACACTGCCTCCAACACACCCATCCTGATCACCCCAGTCACTGAATCAATCCACCTCATAGAGGGTCTTCCCCTTTTCTGCCATCCCTCCACCCGCCTAAGCATGATGTCCCTCTCCAAAGACCTATCCCTCCTTACAACATGTCCAAAGTACGTCAGACGAAGCCCCAGAAACCTTGCCTCCAAGGAGCAGCCCAGTTTAACCCTCTCCAGGATGAATCTGTCTGTTTTCTTAGCAGTCCATGGTACACTCAATTATCTTCTACAGTACCACAGCTGAAAGGCATCAATTCTCCTTCTAGCTTCCTTAGTCATTGTCCAGCTCTCTAACACATAACAAGTGATTGCAAAGACCATGGCCTGTATCAGATGAACCTTAGTCTCTGGAGTGACACCATTGATCTTCAGTACTTTGGATAGGTCCCTAACAGCAGACTTTCCCATCACAATATGCCTTTTAATTTCCAGCCTGCTGGTGCAAGAGTGTTGACTGTGGAGCCAAGCAGACTAAAGTTGTTAAAAATCTCAATCTCTTCACCATCGATTGTGATGCTGTCAATTGATCCAGTGGTGAGAATCTTTGTCTTGTTGATATTGAGTCTCACTCCATACTGAAGACTGCAGTCCTTGACGCTCTGCAGCAAGCACTTCAAGTCCTCCTCAGTTTCAGCAAGCAGGGTTGTGTCATCTGCATATCGTAGATTGTTGATTGATCTTCCACCAATCTTGATGCCACACTTCTCCTCATAGAGCCAAGCCTCTCAGATAATCTGTTCCGCATAGAGGTTGAAAAGGTATGGAGATAGGACACATCCCCTTTGTACACCCTTCCCAATTTTGAACCATGCTGTGTTTCCGTGCTCTGTTCTGACGACTGCTTCATGGTCCAAGTATAGGTTTCGCATTAGCATCATCAAGTGTTCTGGGATTCCCATTCTTCTCGGAGTCAGCCACAGTTTGTTATGATCCACACAGTCAAACCCCTTTTCAGAGTCAGTGAAACACAGATAGACATTCTTCTCGTATTCTCTGCTTTCAGCTAAGATCATAAAAAAGCATCGTAATAGAGGAAAAAAATGAATGTTGTCAATAATTTCATTTTACATATATCCACAATCAAAATTCATAGTTTTAGCAGTCAAGAAATTACAAGGTATGTCACACTGGTAAAATTTGCTGTCAAGGACTTCTCCAAAGTGTTAAAGAGCAAAAATGTCAGTTTAAAGGCTCTTGATGCATTGTGCGTTACTGATTTGGAACTGACTCTTAGCTAACCCACCAGTGGGTTTTCAGAAACAGTAATCACACAAAAGGAGATTGCCCATCCTTCTCCCCAGGAGCAGCTTGTAGAGTTGAACTGCATGTTTTAGGATTTGAAGCACAGTTTCTTATCAATGGTCCACAACTGTGGCATTTGCAATTGCTTCCTATGCATCTGAAAGCTGGACAGTGAATAAGGATGACAGCCTAATCAGTGCTTGTGAATTGTGATGTTGGAGAAGAGTATTGAATAGTCCGTGTATGGTCAAAAGAACAAACAAGGCTATCTTTGAAGAAGTGCAGCTAGAGTAGTCTTTGAGGTAAGAATAGTGAAACTTCTTTTCACCTACTTGGAGTATGTCCTTCAGAAAATTACATTATTCTGAAAAAGATTGAGACTCAGAGAAATATGCAGACTTTCAACAAGACATATTGGCACAGTGACTGCAATATTAGGCTTGAGGGCATCAGAAATTATGAGAATAGTACAGGATAAAACAAGGTTCAAATCTGTTGTTCATTAGATGCTATGAATGATAGTTGACTTAATAATACCTATAATATCAATATAACTAATATCATTATCACCAAGAAGCATTATTAATGTATCATATATAGAAATACATTATGTTATACATAGCACACAGAACATCTTTTCTGATGTCATTTCTCATTAAATTGAAACAGGGATATGTAGGCTTATGGGTAATTCCAGAACATTTCTTGTAACAAAATTTGATGCCATTAGGTTAGTTCTTGCCCCTATGTAGAGCAAAATAAGTTCCTGCCCAGCTGTGTATCATTTTTACCTTGTTTGTTAGAGTCACTGTGTCAATCCATTGTTTTGAGAATTTTCCTTTTTTATGTTGATGGTCTACCAAGCATGTTGTACATCTCCAGAGACTGGTTCCTCTTGATATCATGTCCAAAGCATGTGAGTCAAAGTTTTGTCCTCCATCTTCAAGGTGACATTCTGGCTGTATTTCTTCCAAGACAGTTTTGTCCATTCTTCTCTCAGTCCATAGCATAGTTAATGCTCTTTGTTAACACTGCAATTCAGTAACTGGAAATGTCGCACTTCTGTTATGTCAAAAATTAAGGAATTGCTAAAAACTGGAGAAACATATTAGAAAAATGTAGGATACATGATAAAAAGATTCTGCCACTGGCTAAAGCAGAACAATTTAAAACAAAAATAATTAAGAATATTAATTAATCTCAAGTCATTGAAAAATAGGAATCAATTAGTCTATACCAATGATTGATTTGGCTGAGTTCTTGTAAGTAGAGCTGTAGGTTTACCTCTGAGTGACTTGAACTGCCTATCTTTTGATTAGAAACCAAGTCCAGTAACCATTCACATGACCCTGATTGATAGATAAGTCAGATGCTAGATAAAGATATTTAATAAGATAGATTTAATGGTTAATATGAAAGAAATGATAAAGTTTGGAAAGCATGATTTTGTAACTACCATACAATGATTAAGGCAAGATTCATCATTGGGTGATATATTTAGGAGGAAATTTCACTGAGGGTTAGAATGTTTATAACGTCAGAAAGTAATATTCTCACAGACTGCTTATTTTAAAGGAGCCTATAGTAATTTGAGAACATAATGAATATATAATCAAAACTTTAATCAAAATGGTTACCCATGGTGGGCAGTGTTTGGAGGAGCTTCCTGATTAAAACAAGCTTTGAAGCAGGAGTGGCATCCACTTCCGAAATGGCTTACCTCCGGAAACTCTATGAACAGTGCTCAGGTCTTTCGTTCACAGGGTCGTTATGAGTTGTCTATGGCAACAACAACAACAACAAACAACAATCAAAATTAATATCACCAACACAAGATTGATAGACCTCATGTGTCTCTGTATTTGATATCTGAGGATTCATCATTTCTGCATTTTATTTTAGCTGTGATCATTCAAAAGCATCAAATAAACCCTAAAAGAGAAATGCTCTGTATAAAAGAAAGGACGATTTAATCTTTATTGGGGCCAAATTATGCTTTATCTTTCTCACCATTTCCCCTGTTATTAATGGTCATAACAGTTACTAGTGGACACAAAGTAAAGTATGAATTTAAGGAGATGATTGGCCTTTGAAGAAACCCAGAAAACTATTCAGACATTTCAGTGGAGTGAGGAAGAAGACTTGGTCTTCTTTTCATCAGTAAATACAGTCTACTTTACAAAGAGTGATATGTCAAGTCCATTGCCTGCTTGAGGACTTCTGCTTTTATTTCCCTTCTTACCTTTTATTACCTCTTTTATTATTCCTATCCCCACCCTCGACATGCTTCCCTGCAGTTGTTGTTTGGCACAGACATGATTGTTTGATAAGCAGTTAATTCCAGGACTGAGAATGTTAGATGTTCTCATCCCAGGTAGTAAACTAAGGCAGGCTTGTATGTAATCAAACAACGCCTTGTGAACAAGAGCTTAACTTGAAGAAACCCATGCTGTGATGATGTGATGAGCATGTGAGTTCCCCTACTCATTCCTGTCCTGTTTGCTCCCTAAGTAATGAATATCTGTTACTCCTGCCATTAGAAGAGAAACTTGTCTGTGCTAGGTGCCAATCAATCTTCATTAAGAAAGTAGGAATGCACTTAAGTGCACTCTTAAAATGCTCATATAGGGAAAAGAACACATTGCTTATAAAGCTGCTGGGTCAACTGACCTTAACTGAACTTGGTCAGGTAAATTTGAACAATATGTGTCCAAGTCAGATACAAGTGTACTCCATGTGCTACCATAGGACTGAGTCTAAAGAGATAGTAGTCACCCAAAGGCTGTTTCTTATGAGTATCACAGGGACATATAACTGCAAGGCAATACATGTAATGTCACTGAGGACTTAACTCAATGTCACACATCCTTCTTGCTGCCACAAGTTCTGTCTTTACAAAAACAAATCATTGATGAGGCTCAGGACAGGAATCCCAGGAAAGTCCCATGGCAGTTGGAGAATGATGAGTTTTAAATAATAATTTTATCTACAACTAGCAATATAAATGTTTTAAGGTTTGGGGGTGACCATTAGAATAAATATTCAGGAATAGAGGTGGTGCAGAAGTAGAACTAGAATATAAGAGATCAGGTAGAAAATCATTATGGTCACAGTAAAAAGGTAATTAGATCCTTGGCTACTACAACTCTACTAATAAAAAGAAATTAGGTGAGAAGAATCTACTATAATAGCAAGAAATAACTGACAGCGTTCAGTGACAGCCTAGATGTGAGGAAAGAAAATGTGAACTCAAGATGACTTGAAGGATCTGTTAATAGAAAATGTAAAAACAGTGAAATAAAATGCTGAATATGATATAAAAGATGATGAGTTTGCTCTTTTGTTCTGTAATGAGTGCTGGTGTCATGTAACTATTAGGTGCCAAAACCAAAGGACACAGTAAGAAATTAAAAAGTTTTACCTATTCCTATATCAGAGAACAACTCAGCCTGTTATTAAATTAAAATGCTATAGTGAATGATGTGTATTCAGGCCCTGAAAATTACATAATGTATTTGTGTAAACATAACCACCACAAACTGTGGATGGTCAATTATTAATTATAGGTAGTAAGCATCCAAATTTGCACCCCAAACCTATGTACACACACTGCATGATAGCACTGAACACACAATCTCAGTTGCCCATCTATGAGTTTGCCATTTGCCTACACTATTTCTTTGTCTTGAATCTCCAATAATGGCAAAGGTAAAATTTTAGAAATTAAATTTAGTATTAATTTACTCAGAAAAGGAAAAAAATGTCAGAATGGAATAAGGAAACACTTTATAGTTCAATATCAGGAAAAGAGTGAGCCAGGGATTTGTTCTGTCCCCACATACTTTTTCAATCTATATGCAGAACAGATTGTTTGTGAGTCTGGGCATTACAAGGAGGAATGTGGCATCAGGACTGGAGGAAAACTCATCAACAACTTGCACTATGCAAATGACACAACCTTGATTGCTGAAACTGAGGACATGAAGCTCTTGCTGCAGAAAATCAATAATTGTAGTCTTCAATATGGATTGAAGCTCAACATCAAGAAGACAGAGATTCTCTCTGTAAATGTTCATTAAAATTAATAAAATAAAACTAAATAAAAACAACTGGACCTTTAAAAGAACCATAATAGATGGAGAAAAGATTGAGGTTGTTAACAGTTACAACTTTCTCAGCTCCACAACCAGCAGTCAGGAAATCAAAAGACAAATTCCACTTGGAAAATCTGTGGTCAGGGACCTCTACAGAGTATTGAGAAAAAATATGTTAGTTTAGGGAATAACGTGTGCCTAATCCAGGTCATGGTTTTCTTCATAATTACTTGCTGTGCATCAAAGAGCTGGACAATGACTAAAAATAACAGAAGAAGATTTAATACCTTTGAGTTGTGGTGCTGGAGAAGAGTATTCAACATACCATAGACTGTCAAAAGAACAAACAAGTCTGTTTTGGAGAGGGTGAACTTAAGTTTCTCCTTGAGGCAAGGATTTTGAAGCTGTCTCACATACTTAGGGCACATGAACACGAAGGACTATTCTTTGGAGAAGGACATCATCGGAGTCAATGAGACTGGCTCAGGACAGGGCTGGCTTCAGAGCTTTTGGACATAGGGTTTCTATGAGTCACAAGTGATTCGTTGGCACATAACAGCAACAATATTAATTTTCTAACAAGGCTGAGAAATTAAATATTTTGGGGCAGAACGTGCCATGGGCGGCGGAGAGTCAGCTTGGCCGCACACAATGCAGGTATGCCCACATTCCCCAAAAGCCTGTGAGTAAAGGCTGTGATCTTAAATACTTTGGGGCAGAACACATTGGGAGGCAAAGAGTCAGCTTGGCCCCACACGACACATATCTATAGGACACATCACCCTCCCATGGGATACTATTCCATTGTGACAGCAGTGTGCTTCAAATTGAAGAGAAAAGGCACAACGCCACAAGAAGTGAAGTCAATCCTGGAGCAGAAGTTTAAGGAAAATGACTTTTCCTCAGAAACATCTGAGATAGGTTGTTGTTGTTGTTGTTGTTGTTGTTGTCATGTACTGTCAAGTCACTTGTGACTCATAGTGACCCTAAGTACAACAGCCCTAAACTCTGCTCTGTCCTGTGCCAATCACACTGTCTCTGACACACCCATTCTGATTACAACAGTTGCTGAATCAATCCATCTCATAGAGGGTTTTCCCCTCCTGCACTGTCCATCCACCCTACCAAGCATGATGTTTCTCTGGAAAGACCTGTCCCTCCTTACAACATGTCCACAGTATCTTAGATGGAGCCTCAGAACCCTTGCCTCCAAGGAGCAGCCTGATTTAACCCTTTCCAGGGTGAATCTGTTTGTTTTTCTAGCAGTCCATGGTACCCTCAATACTCTTCTCCAGCACCACAGCTCAAAGGCATCAATTCTCCTTCTATCCTCCTTAGTCATTGTCCAACTCTCTGTGTATAACAAGTGATAGCAAAGACCATGGCCTGTATCAGACACATCTTAGTCTCCAGAGAGACACCTTCCATACTACTACTACTACTACTTGCTATTTGGACTTAGAGACACCTAAATTCAAGAGATACTGGCTGCAGCATAAGAAACTGGCAGCAGCTTGAGGCATTCAGAATCACAAAAGACCAGAAAACTTCAGATATAAGCAATTATATCAAGGGTTGGATAGGGCGAGACAGGTGTTAAATTGCATAGGTGGGAGTAGAAGGGAAAAGTGGTGGGTCAAGACACACGTTTCAAGGGTGGGAACAACACTGAACCTATTGGTTATTTCTATGATTGGGGGAACATCTTTCACCTGCTCTTTTCTGTAAAATGCTTGTCTGTCAGATACTGTTCTAAAGCTGAGCATTCAAATTAAGACAGACTAGGAAGAAGAACTGGCCATCTACTTTTGAAATAGCAGGCCTTTGAGAAGCCTATTTACAATAAAGTACACTTAGAATAGCAGATATGGCAACTGAGGCTGAGGCCTCAATTATGGAAACACAAAGGAGGAGGAACAGTTGTAAGCAGACACTAGTGATTGGAATATAGAATATGAGAACCATGGATGTAGGAATTTGAATATTGTTAAGAAAGAAACAGAATGAAAAAATATTGACATACTAGGTATTGGTGAAATGAGATGGACTGGTATGAGACATTTTGAGTCAGACGATCATATGATCTACTATGCTGGAGATGAAAAGATAAGAAAAAATGAGGTTGCTTTCATAGTTAAAATGCTGTTTCTAGATCAGTCTTGAAATACAGTGTTGTGAGTGACAGGATTATATCCATACACACACAAAAAGTCCAGTAAATACCACCATTATTCATATATATGCACCAAAACTAGAGCCAAAGAGGAGGAAATAGAAGATTTCTACCAATGTTTACAGTCAGAGATTGATTCAATCAAGATGTATAAATAATAATGGGTGACTGGAATGTAAAATTTGGGAACAGAGAAGAAGGATCCATAGTTGGAAATCATGAACTTGGTGACAGAAATGAAGCTGGAGATAGAATGATTGAATTTTGAACAACTAACGATTTGTTCATTACAAATAGGTTTATAAGAAACATAAACACATGCTAGTCACATGAACTTCACCTGATGGTATGCATACAAATCAGATTGATTACATCTGTGGAAAGAATCTCTGGAGAAGCTCAATATCACCTGTGACAATTAAGCCAGATGTTTGTTGTGGAACAGACCACCAAGTTCAAGCTGAAGCTGAGAAAAATGAAATCAAATCCACAGGAATAAAAATTTGACCTTGAGTCTATCCCACCTGAATTTCAGAACCATATCAGGACAGGTTTGAGGCCTTGAACACTAATGAGTGAACACCAAATGAGCTGTGGGAGGATATCAAGAATTCTCCTTTTCTATCAAAAATATCATCCAGGAGGATGCAGGGGGTCATTACAAAGACAGAGGAGAAATAAAAGACCAAGATGAATGTCAGAAGTTACTCTAAGCATTGCACTAGAGCACTGAGAAGCCAAAGCAAAGGGAAGAATTAAAGATATTAAGGAGCTAAACAAAAGACTTCAAAGGTAATCGTAGGAAGACAAAGTATTTGTTATATTGAAATGTGCAAAGAGCTGGAGTCAGAAAATCAAAGGGGCTGAACTCGTTCGGTATGTCTTAAGCTGAAGGAACTGAAGAACAAAGTCAAACCTTGAGTTGCAATACTTAAGAATGCTTTGGACCAAATACTAAATGATACAGGAAGATCAAAATGGAAAGAGTTTACAGAGTCATTGTACTAAAAGGAGTTGGCTTACCCAGAAGAGTTTCATGAAACAACATATGAGCAAGATTCTGTGGTGATGAAGGAAGAAGTTCAAGCTACTTTGAAAGAATTGGAAAAAAAACAAGACCCCAGGAATTGACAGCATACAAATTGACATATTTAAAAAAAAAAAAAAGACTCTGCCCTATATGTGTTCATCAAGTTGGGCCAAGAAATTTGGAGGACAACCACCTGGCCAACTGAATGGAAGAGATTTATATTTGCTCCCATTCCTAAAAAAGGTGACCGGAAAGAGTGTGGAAATTATCAAACAATGTCATTAATATCACATGCTAGCAAGATTCGGCTGAAAATTATCCAAAAGCGACTGGAACAGCACATCAGCAGAGAACTGCCAGATGTTCAGGCTAGGTTTAGAAGAGGCAGTGGTACTAGAGATATTGCAGCTAATATTAGATGGATGTTGACTGAAAGCAGGGAGTACCAGAGGAATGTCTATCTGTGTTTTATTGACTATGCAAAGCCATTTGTATGGATCATAACAAACTGAAAAGAATGGGATTACCAGAACACTTGATCATGTTTACGCAAAATCTATACTTGTACCAGGAGGCAGTCATCAGAAGAGCGCAAGGAAACACTACATATTTCAAAATTGGGAAGGGTGTACACCAGGGATGTGTCTTATATCCATACCTTTTCAGTCTATATGCAGAATAGATCATCCGGAAGGCTGCCCTCTATTAAGAGATGTGGCATAAGGATCGGAGGAAAACTCATCAACAATCTGCATTATGCAGATGACACAACCCTGCTTGCTGAAACTGAGGAAGACCTGAAGCTCTTGTTGTAGAAGGTCAGGTATGATATTGATTGAAGCTCAACATCAAGAAAACAAAGATTCTCCGCACTGTACCAACTGGTAGAATCGTGTTAGATGGTTAAGAGATTATGACTGTTAACAGTTTTAATTTTCTTGGTTCCACAGTCAACAGTCTTGGTATCAGCCACCAGGAAATTAAAAGATGAATTGCATTGGGAAAGTCTGCTGTCAGAGACCTCTCCAAAGTACTGAAGAGCAGCAATGTCAGTCTAGAGGCTAAGGTGCACCTGATCCACGTCATAGTCTTTACCGCTACTTGCTATGTGTCAGAAAGCTGGACAATGACTAGCTATGATAGAAGAACTGATGCCCTTAAGTTGTGGTGTTGGAAAAGAGACTTGAATATACCACAGACTGCTAAAAGAATAAACAGGTTCGTCCTAGAGAGGGTGAGACTAGGCTGCTCCTTGGAGGAAGGAATGCTGAAACTTTGTCTGACATACTGGGGACATTTTGCAAGGAGGGAATGGTACTTACAGAGGGACATCATGCTTGGGAAGGTAGAGGAAAACCCTCGATGAGATGGATTAATTCAGTGACTGGGATAATGTGGTGGGTGTATCAGAGACAACAAGATTGGCACAGGATAGAGCTGTTGTACATAGAGTTGCTATGAGTCTCAGGTGACTCAATAGCACATGACAAGAGCAACAACAAAAATTCCATTTTTTATCATGTGCCAAAGAGGATTCTGAGAAAACCCAACCTAGGTGGCTTAAAGGAAAGGAATTTGACTGTCAAGGCAAAGGTATATGGTTTGAATCCACCAGCTACCACAAGGAAGAACTATGGGCAAACTCTTCCTCTGCAATTTACAGTCTCTGAGAATCTGCTGGTAGGCCAGCTATGAGTTGGTTCTGACTTGACAATACATGACAACACCATCATACACAACACTTGAACAACAATTGTAACAAATATAATTATTGCTAAGTTTATAAAACACCCTACATATTTTAATTCATAATCTCTGAAGTGCAATGAAATATAGGAAAATGAGAGGACCAGCAAAAATTGTTTTTTAAATGAAAAAAGGAAACATTTAATATGTACATTTTTTAAAAAGTTTGTTTTCTGGGTAGCTCTGTAAATAATGGAAACAATTTTCAAAGACTGTGAGAAAAACCTGCCTGTGTGGCTACCAATCACCAGGAGAAAGAAAAGAGAAGTTAGAGAAGATGAGAAAGCAATAGGAAAGCTAGGTTTATTTTTAGTGGGTCTTTTCCACAGAAGGAAATGAGGACATTTTTTATAACAAAGGCCATTTTATAAGAGATTGGATTGTGTCCTTTCTAAAGTTATAGAATCACTTGAGAAAATAAAGTGTTCAAAGTCACAAAGAAAGTGTAATGCTCTGAGAAGATTTTTGAAATAAAATGTAAAAAAAGTAAAGGCACATCTATTAGGAATTCTTTGATGAATTCTCTGGGGAAAAACAATTTATCATTACAGATAACATTAGTGCTTATGTATACTGATCCTAGAATATCACCTTAAAGTGTTGTTTTAAAATTGAGCTAAAGAAAATAAATGGGTATACTTTTTAAATATGCTAGAATATTTAGTAATATATTTAAATACTTTGAAAATTATCAACGCATTAAGTTTGGAAAAACATAAATCTATTTACTGTGGTTAACATTCTCTTTTTCTCAAATTAGTAACTAAACTCTAATATCTTCTAAAGTAGTGGATAGAAAGTTATGCTACCAAGCCCAAGGGGGTGATTTTTATCTGTGGCCCTCAGGCGTGGTTCAAATTGGTTTTCTGTCAAACATTCTTCTAGGTGGTATAGCAATGGCCTGTGAATTGCTGTACAGAGGTAACCCGTGGTTGCTGTGATGCTTAACAGTATGACACTGATGTGCCAAATGTGATAATGGTTACTCATGGTGGACAGTGTTTGGTGGATCTTCCCGATTAAAACAAGCTTGGAAGCAGGAGTGGCATCCACTTCTGAAATGGCTTGCCTCCAAAAACTCTATGAAAGGCTCAGGGCCTTTCATTCATAGGGTCGCTATGAGTCATCTACGACTTGACGTCACCTAACCAACAACAAGATATGTTATCTAAGGAAAATTTTATCATTTTATTTTTTCTTAAAATGATAGAACAGATGGAACAATTTTATGTGTACATCAAAACTGGAAAAGAAACTATCTTCTTTTTTCCTTTCTAATATTACTGTCATCAAATTAAGTTTATTTTCTAAGTTATACCTATTGGAAACGTCCGTAAATATCTTCAAAATATTTACTATTAACAGATATATTTACACTATTTCTACTGAAAGAGAGAACAATAAATGTGGTTACTTTTACAACAAATATGATGCAAGTTAGGTTGAATGTTCTGGATGACAGTAACACTTTAAGTTAAAAAATTTAAGGGAGCTCAAATGACACAGTCCCTAGGGAGTTTGGGAGTTGTGTCAATAAGCCAGAGGCAGCACCTCTCCAGGAGTTCAAATCCACTAGAAGCTACATGGGAGAAACATAAGCATTGCCCTCCAGTCCAATTAACAAGCTTCAAAAGTCCACTGGAGCGTCAGCTATGATTCAATTCTGACTCCATGACCAATGCTTTTAGGATGTTGTTGTTGTTGTTGTTTTTAGGTGCCATCGAGTTAAGTAGGACTCACAGCTACCCTATTAACAACAGGTCTGAACCGTACGAATCTTGAATCTTGTGCTATCTACACATTTCCTGACACACTAGAGCCCATTGTGGCAGTAACCAAGTCAATCTACTTCATCAAGGGTCTTCCTCTCCTTTTCTAACCCTCTACCCTTCCAAGAATCATGTCCTTCTCCAAGGAATAGCCCCTCCTAGCAATATGCTGAGAGTGTGTGAGGTGAAGCCTCATTATCCTTGCCTCCAAAGAACACTCTGGCTGCACTCTCTCCAAGATATATTAATTCATTCTTTTGGCACTTCATGGAATACTCAGTACTCTTCTCCACCACCACAGCTCAAAGGCATTGATTTTTCTTTTGTAATTTTTATTCATTGCCTAGCTCTCAGATTCATAGCAAGTAACCAGAAAGACCATGGCCTGAATCAGACATACTTTAGTCCTCACACTGACATCATTGTTCCTCAATAATTTGGATAGGTTCCAAACTGCAGACTTCCTCAGTGCAATGTATCTCTTTATTTCCTGACTGCTGGTACCAAGGGTCTTAATTGTGGATCTACATAAGAAGTTGTTGACAGTTTCAGTCTCTTCTCCATCCATCATGATTCTGCCTATTTGTCCAGTGGCAAGAACCTTTGTTTCTTTCATTTCTTGACATTTTCCAAGAAAGGTAATCCAACAGAATGTGGAAACTATTGAACAATAAAATTAATATGTTGCTGCTGTTGTGTGCCGTCGAGTTGCCTGTGACTCATAGTGGCACTATGTACAACAGCCCTAAACCCTGTTCTATCCTATGCCAATCTCACTGTCTCCAACACATTTACCCCAATTACTCCAGTTACTGAATCAATCCACCTCACAGAGGGTCTTCCTCTCCTGTGCTGACTCTCCACCCTCCCAAGAATGACGTCCTTCTCCAAGGATTGGTTTGTTCTTGCAACATGTCCAAAGTATGTCAGATGAAGCTTCAGAATCCTTGTCTCCAAGGGCAGGCCTGGTTTAACTCTCTCTAGGATGACACTGATGTGTCAAATGTGATAATGGTTACCCATGGTGGACAGTATTTTGTGGAGCTCCACAATTAAAACAAGCTTCAAAGCAGGAGTGGCATCTATTTCTGAAATAGCTTGCCTCTGGAAAATTGGAGAAATTATGAAAGTTATACAAGTGTTCAGGTCTTTCATTCATAGTGTTGTTATGAGTCATCTACAACTCGATGACACATAACAACAACAACAACCACAAAGGATGAAAATATTTGTTTTCTTAGCAGTACATGGTATATTCAATACTCTCCTCCAACACCACAGCTCAAAGGCAACAATTTTTCTTCTGTCCACCCAAGTCATTGTCCACCTGTCTTACCTCTTATAGCAAGTGATTGCAAAGACCATGGCCTGTATCAGGTGCCCTAACAACAGACTTTCCCATTGTAATATGTCTTAATTTCCTGGCTGCTGGTGCCAAGAGTGTTGACTGTGGAGTAAAGCAACCTAAAGCTGTTAAATATTTCAATATCTTCACCATCCACGCTGATGATGCCAATTGGCCCAGTGGTGAGAATCTTTGTCTTCTTGATATTGAGCCTCAAAAATATTGAAGGCTACAATCCTTGACCTTCTGTGGCAAGCATTTCAGGTCCTCCTCAGTTTCAGCAAGTAGGGTTGTGTCATCTGCAACACAGATTGTTGATGTATCTTCATCCAATTCTAATGTCAAACTTCTCTTCATACAGCCCAGCTTTCCAGATGATCTGTTCTGTATATAGGTTGAAAAGGTATGGAGATAGGATACATCCCTGGAGTACCTCCTTCCCAATTTTGAACCATGCAGTGTTTCCTTGCTCTGTTCTGATGGCTGCCTCCTGGTCCAAGTATAGGTTTTGTGTTAGCACAATCAAATGTTCTGGGATTCCCATTATTCTCAGAATCAGCCACAGTTTGTTGTTATCCACATAGTCAAATGCCTTTGCATAATCAATGAAACACCAATAGACATTCCTCTGGTCCTCCCTGCTTTCAGCCAAGATCCATCTACCATTAGCTACAATATCCCTGGTACCACGACCTCTTCTAAACCCAGACTGCACTTTTGGCAGTTCTCTGTTGATGTGTTGTTCCATTCATTTTTGGATTATCTTCAGCAGAATCTTGATTGCATGTGATATCAATGATACTGTTCAATAATTTCCACACACTGTTGGATTGCCTTTCTTTGGAATGGGAACAAATATAGATTTCTTCCAGTCAGTTGGCCAAGTGGTTGTCCTCCAGATTTCTTCACACAACTTGGTGAGCACATCTAGAGCAGCATTTGTTAGCTGATATACGTCAATTAGTATATCATCAAATCCTGGGGCCTTATTTTTTGCCTATCCCTTCAAAGCAGCTTGAACTTCTTCCTTCATCACCACAGGATCTTCTTGCTCCTACGTTGTTTCATCAAATTCTTCTGTGTCTGCCAATTCCTTTCAGTACAATGACTCTGTATACTCTTTCCATCTTCTTTTAATACCTAATGGATCATTTAATATTCTCCCAAAGCATCCTTAAGTATAGCAACTGGAGGTTTGAATTTGTTCTTTAATTCCTTGGGCCTAAGAAATGCTCAGCAAGTTTGACCCCTTTGATATTCTGACTTCAGCTCCTTACACATTTCATTGTTATATTTTACTTTGTCTTTCTGCCCTGCCTTTTGAAATTTTCTGTTCAGCTATTTAATTATCTTGAATTCTTCACTCTGCTTTGCCCTCTCATTGCTCCAGTGCAATATTAAGAGACTCTTCTGACTTTCATTTTGGTATTTTATTCCTCCTCTGTCTTTGTAATGACCTTTTGCACTCTTCCTGGATGATATTCTTGTTATCTTCCCAAAACTCATCTGGTCTTTTCTCTTTTGTATTCAAGGCCTCAAATCTGTTCCTGATATGAAATTCAGGTGGAATAGACTCAAGGTCATATTTTGGTTCCCATGGACTTGATTTAATTTTCCTTAGCTTCAGCTTGAACTTGCATACGAGTAGTTGGTGGTCTAGTCCACAATCAGCACCTGGCCTAGTTTTTGCAGCTGATACTGAGCTTCTCCAGAGATTCTTTCAACAGTTGTAATTTATCTGATTCCTATGCATGCCATCAGGTGAAATCCATGTTTATAGCCTGAGTTTATGTTTCTTATAAAACATATTTTCAATGAATAAGTAGTTGGTTGTACAAAATCCAATCATTCTATCTCCAGATTCATTTCTGCCACCGAGTCTATGTTTTCCAACCACTGATCCTTCTTCTCTCTTCCCAACTTTTACATTCCAGTCATCCAATATTATTAATGCATTTTGATTGCATGTTTGATCACTCTCTGACTGTAAACGTTTGTAGAATCTTCTATTTACTCTTCTTTGGCTCTGCTTGTTGGTACATATATCTGAATGATAGTGTTATTCATTGGACTTCCTTGTATGTGTATGGATATTATGATGTTACTCACAATACTGTATTTCAAGACATATCTAGAAATTACTTTTTTAACTATGACAGCAACCCTATTTTTCTTCACCTTTTAATCTCATCCGACTCAAAATGTCCCATGCCAGTTCATCTCATCTCATCAATACCTGTTGTTGTTATGTACCGTCGAGTCGTTTGCAATCCATAGCGACCCTATGTACAACAGCCCTAAACCATGCTCTATCCTGTGACAATCGCATTGCCTCTGGCACACGCATTCCGATTACCCCAGTCACTGAATCAATCCACCTCATAGAAGGTCTTCCCCTTCTGCGGTGGTGCTCCACCCTTCGAAGCAGGATGTCCCTCTCCAAGGACCAGTTTCTCCTTATAACATATCCAAATATGTCAGACAAAGCTCCAGAATCCTTGCCTCCAAGGAGTAGCCTGGTTTAACCCTCTCTAGGATGAATCTGTTTGTTTCCTTGGCAGTCCAGGGTACATTCAATACTCTTCTCTGGCACCACAACTCAAAGGCATCAATTCACCTTCTATCCTCCCTAGTCACTGTCCAACTCTCTGATGCATAACAAGTGATTGCAAAGACCAATTACATTTTTCTGTAGTTTCCACACTCTGTTGGGTCACCCTTCTTTGGAATGGGAACAAATATAGATCTCTTCCAGTCAGTTGGCCAAGTGGTTGTTCTCCAGATTTCTTGGCACCACTTGTTGAGCACATCCAGGGCAGCATCTGTTAGCCGAAATATGTCAATAGGAATACCATCTATTCCTGGGGCCTTATTTTTTGCTTTTTCTTTCAAAGCAACTTGAACTTCTCCCTTCATCACCATAGGCTCTTGCTCAAATATTATTTCATTAAATTCTTCTGTGTCTGCCAATTCCTTTCGATACAATGACTCAGTATATTCCTTCCATCTTCTTTTACTACTTCCTGGATCATTTAATATTCTGCCTAAACCATCCTTGATTATAGCAACTCTAGGATTGAATTTGTTCTTCAGTTCCTTGAGCTTAAGAAATGCTGAACGAGTTTAGTCCTTTTGATTTTCCGACTCTAGCTCCTTGCACATTTCATTGTAGTATTTTGCTTTGTCATTCTGAGCTGCCTTTTGGAATCTTCTGTTCAGCTCTTTAGTATCTTGAATTCTTCCTTGTGCTTTGGCTTCTCTATCCTCCAGTGCAATCTTCAGAGTTTCTTCTGACATCCATTTTTGTCTTCTCTTCCCCTTCTGTCTTTGTAATGATCATTTGCACTTTTCCTAGATGATACCTTTGACATCCTCCCACAACTACTCTGGTCTTCGCTCATTAGTGTTCAAGGCCTCAAACCTGTTCCTGAGATGATTCTGAAAATCGGGTGGGATGAAATCAAACTTATACTTTGTCTCCTGTGGATTCGGTTTAATTTTCCTCAGCTTCAGCCTGAACTTGCATATGGGTAGTTGGTGGTCTGTTCCACAATCAACTCCTGGACCTAGTTTTCACAGCTGATATTGAGCTTCTCCAGCAGTTTGTTCCACAGATGTAATCGATCTGATTCCTATTCATCAATACCTAGTATGTCAATATTTATGTCTTTCATTTCTTCCTTCACAATATCTAATTGTCCTACATTCATGGTTCTCACATTCTATGTTTCAGTCACTAGTGTCTGCTTAACAACTGTTCCTCTTCCTTGTAGTTCTATGCTTGAAAGTTCAGCTTCAGCTGCTCTGCTAGCTTACATGTGTTCTATTGCACAAATAGTACTGGAGATCACCCAAATTCAGCTAGAACAGTACATAGATAAGGACCTGCTAGAAGTTCAAGAAAGATTTAGAAGAGGCCATGACAGTACAGATATCATTATTGATGACAGATTGATCCTGACAGGAAGTAAAGAATCCTGGGAAAATGTCTATTTATGTTTTATTGACTATGCAAAGGCTGTGTGGATCATAACAAGTTGTGGCTAACGTTGAGAGGAAAGGAAGTTCCAGAGCACAGAATTGTGCTCATGCAACCTATATCTGGACCAAGAGACTGTTGTGGAACACAGCAGGAGAATGCTGTATGGTTTAAAATTAAGAAGGGAGTTCATCAGGGTTATAGTCTCTCTCCATACCTATTAAATTTTTACGATGAGGAAATCATTTAACAAGCTTGACTCTATAAAGGTAAACATGGCATCAGGATCAGAGGGAGACTCTTCAATAACCTGCATTATGCAGATGCCTCAACCTTGCTTGCTGAAAGTGTGAACTTGAAATATTTGTTGAAGAAGATGAAGGAGAAGCCTTCAATATGGATTGCATCTCCATGTGAAAAAAACAAATTTTTAGGATAGCCCTTAGATTTCTATTACATTACTCCAGTGATATCATCATTATTTCTCCTGTATGACCATTTGACTGCCATCGTTTGAAGTTTTCAAGGAATTAGGTTCTCCTTTTTTTTTTTTTAAGTTGTTGCTCTTTCCTGACTGGGTTATCTGTCAAGATTTTAGCAACTAACTAGATTATTTATTCAAAGATGGAAACACTAAGGATTAAAAATCCTAACTAATTTTATCCCATAACTAAATCTCTTTGAGCCTGGATAAGCTCCCAACAATTACTAAAATTGTTCATAATGTTTTCTTTACATGTCATTTTGTTATGGTAACAATGCAAGATTTGAAACGGTCATCCAATATGAGAGATCAATAAGTTCTTTATTGTGCACAGTCAAGACTGTCAGCTAACGCTTAAGCTGTTGCAACTTCAAAGATCTGGTTTATATACAGAGATTGGGCATGGAGGATTACACAAAGTTCATTGTGGTTGACAGTTGAGATTTCTTCACATCTGGAAATCATTATGGTTCCTGGTTTGTCATCAGTGTCGAGGCCCTGGCCAGATGAAGATGAAGTGGTAACCAAGCTGGGTCAGCTTCTACTAGAACATAAAGCTTAGTAAAATATTTTATTACCAAAATTATTAAGACATACATTTCTTAAAATGGCTGTTAGGAAAAAAAAAAGCTTCCCTAATGCAAATAAAATGGCTTTTCTAATGCTTAACATACAAGGTGCTATCTCAATATAAATATATTTCATGTTAAGTCATAAATCAACAATAAGTCATAAATCGCCATCATATATGGAGCAAATGAATAAATATTCATATTGAGGGTACTACACTCATACTTCTATAATACTTTTTTAATTTCTCATTTCTAGTTTGTACCAATCAGGGGAGATTTTCCAGAACAAAGTCCTAGTGTTCATAACCTCTGGATAAGCTCTTCTTTATGTTTAATAATTATAAAACCTAGAGTTAGTCCAGTTTATTTTTCTAATTTAATTTTTTAAATAGACTTTTAATTTTATACGTGTTTACTTACAAAGTTCATATACATTGTTTTTCATACACCATCTTTCCCATTTCCCTTTTCTATTTCATCCTTTCCCCTCCACCTATCAAATTGTGTGATCCTATGATTAACCACCCCCATCCTCACCCCTATGCTCTCACCCTGCCCCCTTGAATCTTCATACATATTCTACAATAATGGTTTTATACAGTATTTGTCCTTATGGGACTGAGTTAGTCCACTTAGCATAATGCTCTCCAGTCCCTCCCAAGCAAGGTAGTGTTTTACAAAACCATTTCTTCCACATGCTGCATAGTACTCCATCATGTGAATGTACCATAATTTCTAAATGAATTCGATTGTGGTTGGATATTTAGGCAGTTTCCATGTTTCTCTCTCTACTTTTAAAGCAATCTATCATTTTAAAACAAAACCAAAAATATCCCAAAACAAACTAGTTTAAATGAAATGCTCCTAAAGAAAAATCTACCTTGTGGAACAAAATCTTTTCTAAACACAATGTTACGATTTACTAAAACACAATAAACAGTTTCTGGAATTGTCTACTCTCAGCCAAGATATAGCTGACTTGAGCAATGACATATCTCCTTCCATGATCTTTTGCTTTAATTGATTTGTATACAATCATTCATATAATTTGTGTTTTGAATCTAACTTGTCTTTCAAGGGTCCCCCCCGCCAATTTCATCAAAATGAATTCATTTTATTGGTATGAAGTAGGTAATTCTATTCCACTATTTTACTTTTAATAATTAAAAAGTAGCTGTGATCACCCCTCTTATTCTTGAAATTTTAAATTTAAATATTCTCTCTTTTTCCTTCTCTGATCAGTCTGAATAGAAATTTATAAACTTTAAGGTATTGACCTTATGAAAAAAATCAGTGTGATTTCTTGTGGTATTGTTTACTGGTCTCTATTTTATTTAATGTTTACCTAATTGATATTCATTATTCCATCTCTTCTATATATTGAGTGTAATTTTCTCTTTTTTAAATTTCTCCCTAATTGCTTTCTTCCAATTTAGGCAATTACTCTGAGGGTTAAAAATTTCCCCAACATAATGCTTAATTTTATTTTACATATTTTAATACATTGTGTTTTACTTTAATTCAGTTAAAATATTTTAAGTAAGATATTTTGTGATTTCATTGTTGTTGTTGTTGTTATGTGCTGTCGAGTCGTTTGCGACTCATAGCGACCCTATGTACAGCAGCCCTAAACCGTGCTCTATCCTGTGCCAATCTCATTGCCTCTGACACACCCATCCCGAGTACCCCAGTCACTGAATCAATCCACCTCATAGAGGGTCTTCCCCTCCTGCGCTGTCCCTCTACTCTACCCAGCATGATGTCCCTCTCTAAAGACCTGTCTCTCCTTACAACATGTCCAAAGTATGTCAGACGAAGCCCCAGATTCCTTGCCTCCAAGGAGGAGCCTGGTTTAATCCTCTCTACGATGAAACGGTTTTCTTGGCAGTCCATGTTACATTCAATACTCTTCTCCAGCACCACAGCTCAAAGGTGTCACTTCTCCTTCTATCCTCCCTAGTCATTGTCCAACTCTCTGATGCATAACAAGTGATTGCAAAAACCATGGCCTGTATCAGGCGGACCTTAGTCTCCAGAGAGACAGTATTGCTCTTGAGTATTTTGGAGAGGTCCCTAACCGCAGACTTTCCATCGCAATACTTTTTTTTGATTTCCTGGCTACTGGTGTCAAGAGTGTTGACCGTGGAGCCGAGCAAACTGAAGCTGTGAACAATCTCAATCTCTTCGCCATCCATCCTGATGCTACCGATTGGTCCAGTGGTGAGAATTTTTGTCTTCTTGACATTGTAGCTGTGTATTATTTAGGACTGTGAGGTGGGGTGAGTTCCTTGATATTTGGAACATTTCAGTGATATATTTTCATTTGTTTCTGATTTAATTCTGTTGAATCAGAGAACATAACTTTGTATGACTTAAAGTCTCTTAAATATAATAGAATTTATTCTATATGACCCGACTTGGTAAATATTCAATGCACATGTAAAATGTATATGTATTCTGCTATTTCTGGGTGTAATGTTCTATAAATGTTAATTGGATTGATGAATTAGAGTAGTAATGTTTATTGTTCAAATCTTCCATATCATTGAAGATTTTCTGCTTTCTCTATCCACCACTGAGAGTAAATTATTGAATTCAGAATTATATAATTCTGGATTTATCTATTTACTTTACATTTCTATTAGGTGTACCCCCACACACATACTTTTCATCTCTATAATTCAGGGCATAAATGAAATCTTGCTTTTTATTAGAGTACATTTAATTTTTTTTAATTAGAAGGTATCTTTATCCTAGGTAATATTCTTTGCCTTAAAATGGGCTTTGCCAGATATTGATATTTTGACATGTTACATTTTCAACTATTTTACATTTACCCTATTTATTTTGCTGTTTTAATTTTTAAGGGAAACCTGGCAGCATAGTCTATAAGTGGTTGTACTTCTTTGAATAGAGTAAGATTTTAGTTTTTAAGACAATCTGATAATTTCTGACTTTCAATGGGAGTAATGAAACCATTTACATTTAATAATGATTATCAAAATTATTAAATCTGTTTGTTTGCTACCTTTTTTCCTCATCTATTGTTTGTTTTCCTCTCTTTTTTCTTCTTTTATTTTTGCCTCCTTTTGGATTATTTTAATGTTTGTGGCTCCATTTTTTTTTTCTTTTTTGCTGGCTTTCAAAAACAAAAACAATTAAATGGTTTTATTATTTTAGTGGTTACTTTAAGATTTGTAATGTTGTTGTGTTCCATCTCAAAGTGCCTTTAGAAGTGACCCTCGAGAGGTTTTCAAAAACTTTAAATAGCATGAGAAGAGATTGCTCATATTTTCTCTTGGGGCAGCTGGTGGATTAGAACTGCTTTAGGGTTGACACCTTAAATTATCTTGATCTACTTTCAAGTGATATCATAGCATTTATACACACACACATATATGTATATATTTATATATATATATATATATAATTTTCAATGCTATACTTTCATGACTCTCTTCTTGACGCTTGTATTGTTAAAATAATACATATTATATTGTTGTTATTGTTGTTATGTGGAGACAAGTCACCTGAGACTTAGAGCAACTGTGTGTACAATAGCTCTAAAACATGTCCTATCCTAAGCCAATCTCACTGCCTTTGAGACAGCTCCCCAATGCCATAGTCACTGTGGCAAGCCATCAATCTGTCCACCCTTCCAAGCATAATGTCCTTCTCCAAGGACTGGTCCCTCTGGACAACATGTCTAAATTATGCAAGACAGAGCTTCAAAATCCTTGCCTCCAAGGAGCAGCTTGGTTTTACCCTCCCCAGGACAATCTTGTTTGTTCTCTAGGCAGTTCATGGAATATTCAAGATTTTTTCTAGCACCACAACTCAGAGGTATTCATTCTTCTGTCATCCTTGGTCATTGTCCAGCTCTCTGATACAAAGCAAGTAATTGCAAAAACTATGGCCTGGATCAGGGGCACCTTAGTCTCTAGACTGACATTTTTGATTTTCAACACTCTGGAGAGATCCCTGACAACAGACACTCTTAATGCAATTTGTTTCTTTATCTACTGATTTTTGGTGTTAAGAGTGTTTGTATTTTTAAAAATAGTTCTTTTTAAGGAGTTTTTAATAAGAAAAAATATTTATATAATTAAAAATATAGTTACAACTCTTGATGATTTCTTAGTTTTTTTTATTTATTTTTATTGTGATTTTAATGGAAATTTACAGAAAGATTGGGATTTCATTCATTCATTGTAGCACATTTCTCTCTCGCCCTTCCTTCACCCTCCCCTAGTACATTTTGCAATGCACCTCTTGATCCAGATTGTTGTCATACATATACCTAATCATTATTCCTTTCAAGCATTTCCACCCTTATTTATTCTTTTTCAGTGTTCATTATCTATACACTCTTTTCCTATTCTCCTCCCACTTTCTCATCTCAGTTCTATTTTCTAACACAGTGTTATGCAGTATTTGTTCTATTGTCACTGAAATATTCCACTCAGCATAATATCTTACAGACTCATACATGTTGTGTAATGTTTTATGAGTTCATTATTTTACTGTGCTGCTTAGTATTCCATGGTGTGAGTGTCCCATAGCTTTTCTCCCCATTCGTTTGTTGATGGGCACTTGAATTATTTCCATGTCTTTGCTATTGTTAATAATGCAACAAACATGAATATGTATATATCTGTTTGAGTTGATACTTTAAATTATTAATTGGTTTTAGGCTCCCTAACAATATGAACAACAGAGCAGAGTCCTGCCCTATCCTGGGCCATTCTCACAATCTCTACTATGGTTATGTTCATTGTTGCAATCCCTGTGTCAATCCATCACACTGAGGATGTTCTCCTCTGACTCTGCATCATTGCAAGAATGATATTTCCTTCCAAGGTCAAACCTCATTCTCTATAACATGCCCAAAGTCAGGAAGTCAAACTTTCAATATCCTTGCCTTTCAGGAGCATTTTGGTAGTACTTCTTCCAAAACAAATTTTTTTGTTCTTTTGGTAATCCAAAAGATATATTCAATACTGTTGGTCAACACCACAATTCAAAGCACTAATTCCTTTTCAATCTTTCTTATTAATTGTGCAACTTTTATAAGGCTGTGATGACACTGAAAATGTCAATATTTGGGTCAAGAATACCTTCATTTTTTAAAGTGACATTTTTGTTCTTTAGCACTTTAAAGGGGTTCTTGGCAGCAAGTTTGGTTGATGCTATTAGTTTGTGTATATCCATATTTCTTTTTCTATGTAATATAATTTTCTTTCTGTCTTGGGTTTTTTTTTTTATATTTGAGGTCTTCCTGTGACAAAATCTAGCTTGTGTGTGTGTGAAAAAGTCATTATAAATTCTTCATTTTGAGGGAGCTCTGGTGGCCTAGTGGTAAGGAGCTGCAACTACAATCCCAGAGGCGCACTGTTCAAAGCCACCAGATGCTCTGCCAGGGAAGGAGGGACAATCTCCTCCTGTACCAGTCAGATCTGATTTGACGGTACACTCACACAAAAAAAATTTAAAAAATATTAAACTCTTCATTTAAAAAAAAGTCTTTTTAACTAGTATAGAATTCAGTATTGACATTTATTTTTGTGTTACTTTAGATATTTTAAAGCTGATGCCTCAATTAACTCTTCTTTGTATTGTTTCTAATGCGAAAACTTCTGCATAACTTTTTCTATAGTATGGAAAAACACCATTTCTATCTTATATTAAGATTTTCTTTTTATCTTGACCTTTTACCACATTCATTGTGAACTATATTATTGCAATCTTCTTTTTTCCCCAGTACTTGATGTTTAGTACTTGTCTTGGCTTCACTGATACAACTTTCACCACATAATGGGAAATTTTGAGATTATTATTGTTAAAAAAGCCATTCAAGTGAGGAGTACAATTGCACATATATTAGGATATTTGAAGCTTTCCATACATATCTGAGGCTATAGTTAATTTTCTTACATGTTCTTTATGTGTTTCATTTTGGAATATACTATATCATGCAACAAGCGCATTATTTTTAAATTGCAACATGTAAGTGGGTTTTTTAGTAACTAATACAGCTTAAATTTATAATCATAATTTTGAGCTCTTTAATTGTGCTTATGAGAGACCTATACTTGGACCAAAAAGCAGTTTTCAGAACAAAGCAAGGAAATACTGCATCGTTCAAAATCAAGAAGGGAGTGCTTCAGGGATGTGTCCTGTCACCATACCTTTTCAATCTACATGCAGAACGAATCACTTGGGAGAATGGGCTTTATGAGGAGGAATGTGGCATTTGGATTTGAAGAAGATTTAGCAACCTAAATTATGTAGATGACACAACCTCGCTTGCTGAAACTGAGGTAAAACAAGCACTTGCTGCAGAAG
Source organism: Elephantulus edwardii (assembly GCF_000299155.1). Taxonomy (NCBI): domain Eukaryota; kingdom Metazoa; phylum Chordata; class Mammalia; order Macroscelidea; family Macroscelididae; genus Elephantulus; species Elephantulus edwardii. The sequence goes on along the minus strand of NW_006399998.1, from coordinate 2,601,575 downwards.
GCCAAGGACTGCAGTCTTCAATATGGATTAATGTTCAACATCAAGAACACAAAGATTCTCACCATTGGGCCGATTGACAACACAATGATGGATGGAGAAGAGATACAAGTTGTTAACAGTTACAGCTTGCTCAGCTCCACAATCAATACTATTGGCACTAGCAGTCTTGATATCAAAAGTGAATTGCATTAGGTAAATCCGCTATCAGGGACCTTTGCAGAGTTGTTGTTGTTGTTGATTGCTGTAGAGTTGAACATGATTCATAGTAACCCTATGAAAAAAATACCTGAAGCTTATAGTCATTTCTCAAAGTTCATAGAGTTTCCAGAGGCATGTTGTTTAGGAAGTGGACACTACTCTTGCTTCCAAGCCTGTCTTAAATTGGGAGCTCCACCAAACACTACCTACCATGGGTAACTATTATGGCATTTGACATCCAGTTGGCACAAGGCTCAGCATAATAGCAGCCCCAGGTTACCTCAGTACAGCAAATTGACAGAAGAGTGCTGTGCAGTGGAGAATACTCCTCCAAAATATAATAACAACCTACTTTTAAATAAAAAGACCCTCCACTAGGTCTTGTTGACTCCAAATAAGATAATTAAATAGAAAACAATCAATAAACTATATCAGGGATCTTTCCAGAGTACTGAGAAGCAAAGTTGTCAGTCTGGAGACTAAAATGTGCCTGGTCCAGGCCAGAGTCTTTGCAATTACTTAATATGCATTAGAGAGCTGGATAATAACTAAGAATGATAGAAGAAGAATTGATACCTTTAAATAAAGGTACTGGAGAAGAGTCTTGAACACACCATGGACTGTCAAGAAAACAAATAGATCTGTCTTGGAGAGAGTGAAACCAAGTTTCCTCTTGAAGGCTAATATTTTGAAGCTCCTTCTTACATATTTTGGGCATGTGGCCAGGAGGGACCAATCCTTGGAGAAGGACATCATACTTAGAAGGGTATAGGGACAGAGCAGGGGAGGGAGAATCCGCATGAAATGTATTTATACAATGACTAGGTCAATGGGGTTGGAGTCAGTGAGACTGGCTCAGGACAGAGAAGGTTTCAGAGCTGTTGTACATAGGGTTGCTACAAGTCACAGGAGACTTGATAGCACATAACAAAATGAAAACCAAAATATGTGTTTTATTTTTCACCTATTATGTTTATATTTATTTTTTTAATATGATGAATGCAGTTAGAGAGACTCTTTTATCACTCTACCTGCTAATTCTGATAGTTATGGTAGGCAGTACAGAATTGATTTTGACTGACTGTCTCTTCTCTCTTTTGATTGTATTTTCCTATTAATTTGTGTTTCTAAAACTTTTTTATTAAATGAAAAAATATTTTTAAATTTATAAATAAATTTACAAATTAAATTAATAAGGTTTTACCTCTGGGTGCTAGGTATTTATATTATATCTATAAATAACTATTCAGCTTTGTCCCTGCACATGATTAGATTATTTGAAATGCATCAGAAGATATTACCATCAAAAGTCAGCTACATTAACAAAGTGAATAACAAGAACCATATGATCCTAGCAATTGATTCAGAAAAGGCATTTGACAAAATCCAATGCCCATTCCTGATTAAGACACTCAGCAAAATAGGAATATAAGAGAATACTCTCACATAGGGAAATGAACATTCTTCAAAGTTGTACAGCACTGTTATGTCAATTTGCCCTACTGAGGTAACTTGGGCTTGCTGTGAAACTGAACGCTGTGCCAGTAGTGTGTCAAATGTCATAATGTTTAACCATGGTAAACAGTGTTTGGTGGAACTCCCAAATTAAGACAGGTTTGGAAGCAGGAGTGACATCCACTTCCTAAACAACATGCCTCTGAAAACTGTGAACTTAGAGAAATAATAATATAGAGCAGAGTTTAGCTCTTTTGTTCATAGGTCACTATGAGTTTTACTCAACTCTATGGCTCTTAAGAACAACAATAGAGGAAAGTATATATGCAAAACCAAGATGTAATATCATTCTCAATGGAGAAAAATTAAAAGCATTTTCTTTTAGAACACGGACCACATGAGGATACCCCCTATCACCAATGCTATTCATATTATATTGGAAGTACTTGCTAAGGCAATATTAAAAGAGAAGGAAAGAAAAGGCATCCAGATTGACAAAGAGATGGTTCAACTGTTGCTATATGCAGATGATATCATAGCTTACACAGAAGACCCCAAGGACTCAACAAAAACCTGTTAGAGCTAACGGACCATTTTAGTAGGGTTGTAGGATACAAGATCGATATCCAAAAATCTGTGGGATTCCTCTAGAGTATCAAAGAAAACAAAGAGAAGAAAACTAAGAAAGCAATACTATTTAAAATAGCCAATAACAGTCTAAGATATTTGGGAGTGAAACTAACTAGAGACGCAAAAGACCTGTTCAAAGAAAACTAGAAAACATTTTTGCAAGATACAATAAAAGACCTAGACTAGTGGAAAAATGTTCCCTATTCATAGAGAGAAAGCTTCAGTATTGTGAAAGTGATAATCCTACGAAAAGCAATCTACTTGTTCAACACAATCCTAATATGTTGCTGGTGTTGTTGTTATGTGTCATTGTGTTGCTTATGACTTACAGCAACCCTATGTACAACAGCCCTAAATCCTGCTCAATCTTGAGACAATCTTTTTGTCTCTAACACACCTAGCCTTTATATCTCTGTCACTGAGTCAATCCAACTCATAAGCATTACGTTTCTCTCCAAAGACTAGGTTCTCCTTGTAACACATCCAAGTATGTCAGATGGAATCCTCACCTCCAATGAGCAGCCTGTTTTCTCCCTCCCTAGGATGAATCTGTTTGTTCTCCTAGCAGTCCATGGTATATTCAAGACTCTTCTCCAGCACCACAGCTCGAAGATATCAATTCTCTTTCTATAATCCCTAGTCATTGTTCAGCTTTCAGACACATAGCAAGTAGTTGCAAAGATCATGATCATGGATCAGGTGCACCTTAGTCTCCAGAGTGATATCATTGCTCTTAAGCACTTTGGAGAGGTTTGTGATAGCCGATTTTCCCAGTGCATTTCATTACCTCAATATAGATGCTATATTTATTTTTCAAGGAGTTGGAAAGAGAATTTGTCAAGCTTGTTTGGAGAGCAAAGAAAATCTGAATAAACAAGGTACTTCTGAAAGGCAAGGGTGAAGTGGGAGGCATGGCCATTTCTGACCTAAATACTTGCTGCACAGTGGTAGTAACCAGGACAGCATGGTTCTACTACAATGACAAGCATGCGGACCAATGGAACAGAATTGAGAACGTAGATATTAACCTATTAATCTATAGCCAATTGATATTCTACAAGAAAATAAAACCTATGAGACAGGGAGATGACACCCTTTTCAACAAAAGGTACTGGAAAAATTGGACTGTTACCTCTAGATTCTGAGGCTGGATTCACATCTCTTACATCATGTGTAGGGATCAACATGGAGTGGATCAGAGGCTTGATAGTAGAGCCTAAAACCATCGAGTTTGTGGGAGAAGAATGGCATCAAGCTTGGAGGGCTTAGGCTATGTTGTAGGGAGACTGCCTGGTACAGACAGAGATGCACAATTTGGAGAGGATAAAATTGATGAATGAGACTGTCTAATAATTAGATTTCTGTGCTCATCAAAAACCTTTTCCAACTGGATGAAGGGAAGGCCAGCTGACTGGAAACAAATATTTGGTAATGTCATCTCGGACAAGGGGTCTTCACAATAAATGTGTAGAGAATACTCCTGGACCTCCAGAAGAAAAAGACTGATAATCCATTTGCAAAATGAACAAGAGACATGGAAGGACTTTTCATGGAGAAGGACATTCAGGTGGCCAATAGACACATGAAGACAGCCTCAAGATAGCTGGTAATAACATAGATGCAAATCAAAACCATGATGAAAATCTGACCCCAGCAGTAGTGGCAAAGTTTAGTAGGGCTGCAGGCAATAAAGCTGGACAGGATGTGGAGAGGTGAAAATTCTCATACATCGGATGAGATTGTAAAATGTTGTAATCACTCTGGAAGACAGATTTTCATTTCCTCAAAAAGTTGAACACATTAACTCCATTTGACACAGTAATTCCACTATTAGGAATGTAATCCATGGAAATTAAAACTGAGACACAAATGGAGATGTGAACACCAATGTTCATAGTAGCATTATTCACTATCATGGAAACATGGCAACAGCCCAAATGTCCACCAACAATCAAATGGATTGAGATACTGTGGTACATACATACAATGGAATACTAAGCAGCACTCAGGAGCAACAATTTGAAAAAAATTCTAGGGAACTTGGGAGAGGTTGCAGAGCATTATGTGCAGTAAACTAACACAGTTTCATGAGTGCAAAAATTGCATGGGACCACTGTTGTGGAAATGGAAGGATAACTAGTAAAATATGGTGACTCAAGGTGGGGATGTCTGGGAGCGGGGAGGGATGAAACCATAGAGTTACATAGTGTGTGGGGTGTAATGAGGGGAAAAGTAAATGGGAAGGACCCAGGCAAAAAATAGGGTAATGATGGGCAAGGTTAAATGGCGATTACTTTTATAAAATATAATGCATAAGAATCATTGTATGAAACACATTGTGAATGAAGAATAGCCTGAAACACAATGTATATGAACTTTATAAGCAAACCAATAAAATTGTTTTAAAAGAAACATGGGATTATTTTAGTATCCAGTGTAGCTGAATTTTATAATCATAGTTTTGAGCTCTGGGTGTTTGGGTTTTTTTGTTTGCTTGATTTGTTTTGGGGTGTTTTCTTTTTTACCTTTTAGGTTTATGTGTAATATTTCAACATATAGAATACAGTTAGAGTGACTATTTTATCATCCTACCTGCTAATTCTGATAGGTATGGCAATACAGAATTGATTTTGACTGACTCTACCTCCTCTCTTTTGATTGTATTTTCCTGCTGATTTGTATTTCTAAAATTTTTTATCAAATAAAAAAAATATGTGAGTATTACGTCTCGGTGCTGTGTTTCTATTTCTATAAATACTATTAAGCTTTATCCTTGCACATGATTAGGTTACTTGAAATGCACCAGAAGAAGGGTATCACTGAGCATCGGCAAGTGGCAGAAATGTACCCACAGCATTTAGAGGGATCACTGTTGTTTTTTCTAGACCATATAGGACCCCTTATGTTCAAGAGAAAGGGAGCAGAACAGCTGGAACAGCTTGAGGAAATCAGAGAAGCCAGTTCTGAACAGAAAAAAGAAACAAGGCTTCCTGCTTTCCCATTCAGGCACTTTTGGGGGATCACTGCTATTTTGCTAGAACACACAGGAACCCAGAAGCTCAAGCGGAAGGGAGCAGGACACTGGAGCAGCTGGAGTGAGGCAGCCAAGCCAGTTCTGGAAGGGAAAAACCACGACTTTCTAGTTTTTCATTCATGTGCTTTAAGGGGACCACTGCTGTTGGACTCAAGAAGGGAGAACAAATATACAGGTACTTCACAAAACATTCTCATAATTTTGGTCACTATATACTTACAACTACCCAACATCTACTAAGAAAAGACTCACATAACGTCAAGAAAGCAGCAATACACCTCAGTCATAATGAAAAAACAAAATAACTCTTCTCCTAAAAACACAGACCAAATGAATACTCCAGATAGAGAGAACTAGAAGTATCTTGATATGGAGTTGTTTCCTACTGCCAAAGGGGCCCTTTAGAGTAGTGAGAGAAGATCTTCACCCTGAAACCCACAGCGTCGCTTTTCAGCGGGAAGTAGCTAAGAGAATACGCCATCCCCTTTTCCTTATGAATCAGGGTGAAGTCTCTCTCAGGGAGGAGTGATAGGGAATGGCAAAGGACACACCGACAAAGGAGATTAATCAGAACTGACTTTGACAAGCACTGTGGCAATTGGACAATTAAAACAGACATTCGGATGGCAGGGAAGAAGAACAAACTGGGGAGGAGGGTGGAGAGAATGGTGCGGCAATGAAGGAGTGAAAGGCCAGAATCCCTGTGAATGTTCATTGAAACTAATAAAATTTAATAATAATAAAAAAACAAAACAAAAAAAAGAAAAGATACAGGAAAAGATGCAAATGATGGAAGAAACAATTAAGAAAGCAAATGCCCCAGAGACAAAAGACCAGAAGAAATATATTGATGAGGAGCACCTTGAACAGCTATGGAAAAAAATTCAAAAGATGAGAGAAAGAATTGATAGTATAGATAAAGACATACAAGAATTAAAAATATCATCACAAGACAGAGAGGTTGCAACCAACATAGTACAAGAAATAAAAGCAAAGCATGAAAATGTAATCCAGAATATTAAGATGTAAATGGCAAAAGTGTCTAATACACCAGTAGGAAAAAAAAGGATATCTAAAGAGATGGAACACAGAGTCAGTGAGTTGGAAGACAAGAGCCTCACTGAAAACATACTAAAAGAAAAATCAGAGATGAGACATAAAGAAAATGAAGAAAACATCAGAATCATGTAGGATGACATAAAATGGAATAACATATGTATGGTTGGAATTCCAGAACAGAGGAGTGACAGGGAAATCACTGAGAAGATTGCGGAAGAAGTACTAAGTTTCCCAGGTATTTTGAAGAATGGGGAATTCCACATTCATGAAGCACAGTAAACACCAAAGAAACAAGACCCAAAAAGAAAAACATGAAGACATATCTTAGTCAAATTCTCCAGATTAAAAGATAAGGATAGACTTCTAAAGGCAATATGAGAAAAACAAAGAAAAAACAATTAGATTAAGTTCTGATTTATCAGCCAAAACCATGCAAGATACAAGGCAAGAGGATGTCATATACAAAAAGTTGAAAGAAAACAATTGTCAGACAAAGATCCTAGACTCAGCAAATCTCTCCATCATATATAAAGGAGAAATTAGATTCTCTGCAGAAAAGAAGAAACTTAATGAATTTGTGAAAACAACACCAAAACTACAAGAAATTTTAAGTGAAGTGCTTCACACAGAGATGTCAAAGGAAAGTGCATGGGCAATATTAGCCAGAAAAAAAAAAAAAAACAACAGAAAAAGGAACATGGCAAAATGGCAAAAGTAAAGCCTGACCTAACAATAATAACACCCAAAGTGAATGGTCTAAATGCACTAATTAAGACAAAAACAGTAGAATAGGTTGTTGGGTTTTTTTTTGTTTTTTTTTAAAAGCCTACCAAAATGTTGCCTACAAGAGACATATCTTAAAAAATAAGAAAAAGAAAAAGATGGACTCAAAATAAAAGTCTGGAATAAATAATATACTGAGCAAAGGACAACTTCAAAAAATCAGGAGTGGAAATACTAATCTCTGATAACAGATTTCAGCATGAAAATTACAAAGATAAGGAAGGACATTACATACTGGGGGAAAAAGGCATAATAGATCAAGAAGACATAACCTTGGTCAACATTTATGCACCAAATGATAGACCTGTAAAAGAAATAAAATGATGGTTAACAGAACTGAAGAAAAAAATAGCACCACAATTCTGGTAGGAGATTTCAACATTATTACCAACCATTACTCAAGCACTGTCACCAACAGATAAATCAACCCAAATGAAACTCAACAAAGATGCAGAAGTCCTAAACTATACAATCAGCCAACTGAATGTTGTGGGTATATTCAGGGTACTGCATCCAATTTAAACTCAATTTGGTTCCTTCTAAGTGCACATAGTACATTCTCCAGAATCAATTACATATTAGGACAAAAAGCAAGCCTCAAGAAACTAAAAAACATTGAAATAATACAAAGTATCTTCTCAGATCACAATGCCATAAAACTAGAAATTAAATACTGGAGGGTAAAGCTCACAAAACCATCTATGTGGAAGTGAAACAACTCCTGCCAGAGCATGCTTGGGTTATAAAAGAAATAAGGAATGAGATTAAAAAGTTTCTTGAAACAAATGAAAATGCAAGATACCAAACCTTCTGAGATACAGCTAAGTCAGTTTTCAAGGGGGCATTTCATAGCAAAAGGCATGCACATAAAAGGGAAGAAAGAAGAAATAATCAAAGATCTAACTCAATACTTTCAACAAATTGAAAAAGAACATTCTAATCCTACAGCCTCTAGAAAAAAACCAAAATTATAAGAACAAGAGCTGAAGTCAATGAGATAGAATACAGAAAAACAATTGAAACCATAAGTAAGACCAGGAGCTGGTTTTTCAAAAGAATCAATAAAATTAACAAACCACTGGCAAGCTTAACAAAAGATTTAAAAAAAGTGTAGACACAGAGAGATAATTCAATTAAGAAATGATAGAGGTGACATCACAACAGAACCAGATGAAAATAAATAGACAATATCACAACACTATGAAAAGCTATACTCTGATAAATTTGAAAACCTAGAGGAAATGGACAAATTCCTTGAAACTCATGCCCTACCTAGAATGAAAAGGACAGATACAGAATATTTGAACAGACCCATTACAAAAAAAGAGATTGTAAAGGTCATAAAAAGACCCCCATAAGAAAAGTTCTGAACCAGATGGCTTCACAGCTGAATTCTGCCAAATATTCAGAGAGGATCTATCACCAATTCTACTTAAATTATTAAAAAAAATTGAAAAAGAAGGAACACTCCTGGAGTCATTCTATGAAGCAAGTATAACCTTAATACCAAAACCAGGCAAAGATATTACCAAGAAAATAAACTACAGACCAATATATCTCGTGAATATAGATACAAAAATCCTTAACAAAATTCTAGCCAATAGAATCCAAATGCATATAAAAAAATAATTCAATGTGGCTAAGTGGGATTCATGACAGGTGTGCAAGTATGTTTCAACATAAGAAAAAAATTAATGTAATTCACCATATTAACAAAGTAAATAATAAGAACCAAATGAGCTAAGCAACTGCTACAGACAAGGCATTTGACAAAATCCAAAACCCCTTCCTGATAAAGACATTCAGCAAAGTTTTAATAGAAGGGAATTTCCTCAACATAGTGAATCATAAATACAAATCCAAGATTCAACATCATTCTCAATGGAGAAAAACTAAAAGCAATTTCCTTATGAACAGGGATCAGACAAGAATACCTACTATCACCATTTCTATTCAATATTATATTGGAAGTACTTGCTAGAGCAATAGAACAAGAAAAGAAAAAAAGGCATCCCAGATTGGCAAAGAGATGGTTAAACTATTGCTATATGCAGATAGTATACATAGAAAACCCAAAAAGATTCAACAAAAAATTATTAGCGCTAGTAGACCAATTGAGTAGAGTTGGAGGGTATAAGATCAATAGTCAAAAATCAGTAGGATTCCTCCACAATAACAAAGAGAACTCAGAGAAGGAAACCAAGAAAGCAATATCATTTACAAAAGCCAATCACAAATTGAGATATTTAGGAGTGAACCTAATTAGAGGTACAAAAAATCTATACAAATAAAACTACTGAACATTTCTGCAAGACACAATAAAAGATGTAGATAAATGTAAAAATGTTCCATGTTCATGAATATGAAGACTCAAAATTGTGAAATAACAATTCTATCAAAAGCAATCTACATATTCAATGCAATCCCAACATAGCACATTCATTTTTCAAGTAGTTTAAAAGGGAAATTGTCAAGTTTATTTGAAGAGTTAAGAGACTACAAATAAGCAGAAGATGTCTTAGAAAAGTGGGAGGCATAGCACTCCCTGACCTTATATTCTACTACACAGTGGTAATAACCAAAACAGCATGGTCACTGATCCAATGACAGGCATATAGACAAATGGAACAGAATTGCGAACCCAGAAATAGACCCAGCTATGTATGGTTAACTGATATTCGACAAGGAAATAAAACCTATCAAATGGGGAAATGACAACCTCTTAAAATAGTGCTGGTAAAACTGGACTGATACCTGCAGAAAGCTGAAACTGGATCCTCATCTCACACCATACACAAAAATAAACTCTAGATGAATCAGAGACTTGGGAGTAAAGCCAAAAAGTTAATAAAAGACAAAGTAGGATCAAATTTAGAAGGTCTAGTCTGTGATATAAACAGACTGCCAAATATAGGCAGAAATGCACAAACTGCGGAGGATAAAATTGATGAATGGGACCTTCTAAAGATTAAATCCCTGTGCACATCAAAGACTTCTTCCAACAAGATGAAAAGAAAACCTATCAACTGGAAACAGACATTTGGCAATACTATCTCAGGCAAGAGTCTCATAACCCAAGTTTATAGAATACTCCTTAGCCTCCACAAGAAAGCCTAATAACCCAATGAAAAAATGGGCAAAAGACAAGGACAGAATTTTCACAGAGGAAGATATTCAAATGGCCAACAGACACATAAAGTAATGCTCCAAATCACTGGCAATGAGAGACATGTAAATCAAAACCACAGTGAGATACCATCTCACTCCAGTAGAAGTGGCAAAGTTTAACAGGATAGCAAGTAATGTAGGAGAGGATGTGGTAAGATAGGAACTCGTACACATTGTTGGTGGGATTGTAAAATGGTACAACCAATCTGGGAGACAGTTTGGCATTTCCTTAAAAAGCTGATCATAGAAATTCCATATGACTCAGCTAGCTCATTCCTTGGAATATACCCCAAGAAAATGAGAACTTGAGGCTCAAATGGAAACTTGTACGCCAATGTTCATAGCAGTGTTATTAACCCTCGCAAGAACATAGAAACAGCCCAGATGTCCTACCATAAACAAACGGATTGTGAAGTCGTGGTACATTCATACAATGGAAATGCTATGCAGCACAGAGGAGCAACTGTTTAAGAGCATTATGCTGAGTGAACTAACACAATCCCACAAGGACAAATAATGTATAAAACCATAATTGTAGAGTGAGTATGAGGATCCAGTTCGTGGGGGGGTGGTTAGAGGAGAGTGTGAGTAGGACAGGTGGGTTGCACAATTTGATGGGGGCAGGTGAAGGAAGAATCTTAAGTGAAAAACAATGTATTTGAAGTTTGTAAATAAATCAGTATAAAATAAAAAAAGATCTTACCATAAAACTTAAACCATATTAATAAAGCAAATAACAAAAACCATATGATCTTAGCAACTTATGCAAAAAAAGGCATTTGAAAAAATCCAACACCTTCCTGATTAAGATACTCAGCAACGTAGGAATAGGAGAGTATTTACTCACATAGTGAAAAGTACATATGGCAAAACAAGAGCCAATATCATTCTCAGTGGAGAAAGACTAAAAGCATTTTCCTTGTGAACAGGAACCAAACAAGGATGTCCACTATCAGCAATTCTATTCAGTATCTTATTGGAAGTACTTGCTAAGGCAATATGACAAGAAAAGGAAATAAAAGGCTTCTAGATTAGCAAAGAGATTGTTAAACTGTCACTGTATGCAGATTATTTGATAACGTACACAGGAAAAACTAAAGACTCAACAATAACAACAACAACAAAAACCCTGATAAAGCTAACCCTGACAAATTGAATATGGTTACAGGATACAAAATCAGCATCTAAAAGTCAGTAGGATTCCTCTACAGCAATGAAGAAAACTCAGAAAAGAAAACCAAAAGAGAGCAATACCATTTACAATTGCTGTTGTTAGATACTGTCGAGTTGAGTATGACTCATAGCAACCCTATGAACGAAAGATCTGAATCCTGTTCTATCCTGTGCCATTCTCACACTTCCTGACACACAAGAGCACATTGCAATAGTCACTATGTCAATCCACCTGGTTGAGGGTCTTCCTTGCCTTTGCCAACCCTCCACCCTTCCCAACATCATGTCCTTCTCCAAGGAATAATAGTGTCTCCTAGAAACAGGTCCAACCTATATGACGTGAAGCTTTATCATTCTTGTCTCCAAAGAGCACTCTAGCTTCACCCTCTCCAAGACATAGCTGTGTGTTCTTTTGGGCATCTACAGGATGTTCAGTGCTCTTCTCCAACACCACAACTCAAAGTTGTTGATTCTTTTCCTGTCATCCTTATTTATTGTCTAATTCTCAGATGCATAACTAGTAATTTAAAAGAAACAGATATACCTTGAAACAGATATACCTTTGCCTTCAAACTCACATCACTACTCCTCAAAAATTTGGAGAGGTCCCTAACTGCAGATTTTCCCAGTGCAATGCATTTCCTTATTTCCTAACTTCTGGTACTAAGGGTATGAATTGTGGATCCAAGCAAGATGAAACTGTTGACAATTTCAATCTCCTCCTCATCAATCATGATGTTGTCTATTGATCTAGTGGTAAGACTCTTTGTTTTCCTGACATTGAGATGCAATCCATACCAAAGACAATACTCCTTGATCTTCTGCAACAAGTGCTTCAAGTCCTCCTCACTCTTACCCTGCAAGGTTGTGCCTTTTGCATAATACAGGATATTTATGAGTCTCCCTCCAATTATGATGTTACACACCTCCTCATCCACAAATTGAGAGACTTGGAAATAAGTTTAACTAGAGACACACAAAAAACATGAAAAACCTAGAGAATATTACTGCTAGACACAGTAAATACCTAAACAAATGGGGAAATGTTCCCTGTTCATTATTAGGAAGATTCAATGTAGTGAAAATTACAATAGTATCAAAAGCAATATACATGTTCAATGCAATCCCATTACAGAAACCAAATTCATTCTTCAAGGAGATCAAAAGGGAAATTGTCATGTTTATTTGGAAAGGAAAGTGACCCTAAATAAGCAAAGCAGTTCTGAAAATAAAAAATAAAATCAGAAGCATAGCACTTCTTGACCTTAAAATCTGTTATACAGAGATTATAACCAAAACAGCATGGTACTGGTCTAAGACCTATCAAATGGGAAAATGACAACCTCTTCAATGAATGGTGCTTGCAAACTGGACTACTAGATGCAGAAAGCTGAAACTGGATCCCCATCTCACATCTGTTATGGAATGTAGGGGAGGAAGGAAAGGCCTCTGGCCAGGACAGGTTAACTGAGCTCCAGATAGGTGCAAGCCTTCCAATGACCTTTAATACAGGGTAGAAAAAGCTCCCCTGTGTTTGGCTGTACTGACTTGAGAAAGCTCGCCACCTGGGAAGACGGTCTATTGAGCCAGGAGTGATCTGCATGAGGCTGAGGTTCTCCTGACCAATCCACATGTCCCACATCTGTAAGCCTACCCTATCCTGTCTTCCTGTGTATATGAGTGCAGTGCTTATCCTAATAAAGTTGAGCTGGATTGACTCTCTGATCCTTTTCCAGAATGGTGTCTCCATTGTGCTTACTCCCATCAGGTTGTCGCTGTTAAGTTGCCGGTAGACTGACAGAGACACACACCATACACAAAAATCAACTCAAGTTGAATCAAAGACCTTGAAGTAAAGCCTCAAACCATAAAGTTCTTTAGAGACAACTAGGATCAGGCTTATAAGGTCTAGTTTCTGGTATAAAGAGACTAACATAAAGCCAGAAATTCTCAGTCTGCAGAGGATAAAATTGGTAAATGGACCTTCTAAAGATTAAATCCTTAGGCACATCAAAATCTTTTTTCCAATAGGGTGAAAAGAAAACCTGACTAGGAAAATACATTTGACAATACCACTTCAGACAAAGATCTCATAATAAAAGTTTACAGAATACTCCTGGGCCTCCAAAATAAAGAGACTAATAACCCAATAACAAAATGGACAAAAGACATAAATGGATTTTCATAGAGGAAGACATTAGGGTGGCCAACAGACACATGAAAAAAATGCTTAAAATCATTGGCAATAAGAGATGTAACCTCACCTTTGTAGCAGTGGTAAGTAAAGTTTAGTAGGACAGCATGCAATAAATGACAGAGAGGACATGGAGAGGTGGGAATGCTCATAAACTGTTGGTAGGATTGTAAAATGGTACAACTACTCTAAAAAGTAGTTTGGCATTTCCTTAAAATAATAACATAGACATTCCATGTGACTCACCTATTCCACTACTAGGAATATAGCACAAGGAAATTAGAACCGAGACACAAATGGAGATTGTACACCAATGTTCATAGCATTATTCACCATCATGGGAAAATGAAAACAGCCCGAATATCAAACTGCAACAAAATGGACTGAGAAACTGTGGTGCAATAACACAATGGATTACTATGCAGCACTCAAGAGCAACGATCGCAAAAAAATACTACTTAACTTGGAAGAGACTGTAGAGAGAGCATTATACTGAGAGAACTAACTCAATTGCATAAGGGCAAATGCTGCATAAGATCATTACTGGAAAAATAGAAGGATAACTTGTAAATTATGCATGAGAATTCAAGGGGTAAGGGATGGAAGCAGAAGGATGAGAATGGGTAAGGGCAAAATCATAAAGTTGCACAATTTGGTGGGTGGAGGGAGGTGGTAAAGGAAATGAGAAAGATTCAGTGGAGACCTGAAAAGACAGAGTAATGCTGTAAATAGTCCAATACTGATTAATTTTATATAATATAATGAATGAGAATGTATAAAATACAATGCGAATGAAGAATAGTGTGAAACATGATGTATACAAACTTTGCAAGCAAGCCAATATAAAAGAAAAAAATTTTTAGAAGTCAATGACATTCCAATGCACTACGTTTTATAAAATCAGCCACATTGATATATGCCCACCATCACCTCATCTTTTCAGGTCCAGTTTCTTCATCTCCTCTCTCTGCCAAACAATCTCTGTTACCCCACAGTTTTTCTTCTTCTCCATCCTCAGACCCCCTGCCATTCTCTCCCAAACTTTATCCACATTTTAGTAGACATATCACCATTTTTACAATGCACAGTGTATGCAAATTATCATATAAAACAGCATGAATCAAGGATAGTGTGAAACACGATGAAACCCAATGTATGTGAATTTTGTATGCAAACCAATATAATATTTAACAAAATTCATTTTAAAAGTCAGTGACAATCAAATTATGTTTTATTATTGACTTAGTATATTTCTTGACTTTCTTCAATATATGTTTTGATGTTATTAAATACGTTAGTTTTCTTTTTTCAAGTAACTAATTACTAAAATTTTCATAGTATCTTAAAACAAAAAATTACAGATGTCAACAGACTATATTATGCAGATGACACAGCATCGCTTTCTGAGATTAAGGAGGACCTGAAGCACTTGCTGCAGAAAATTAAAGACTACAGCCTTCAATACGGATTAAATCTCAACATCAAGGAAAGAAAGGTCCTTTAGCATTTGGTCAATAGGCAAAATCATTATTTTGGGAAAAGGTTAATATCATCGAGGATTTAATCTTGAATCAACAAGTAAAACCCTTAGTCCCAGCAGTGAGGATCAGGAGATATATTGCATTGGATAAATCTTCTATCTATCAGGGATCTTTCCAAAATACTGAAGAGTAACAGTATTAGTTTGAAGACTAAAGTACACCTAATCCATGCCATGGTCTTTTTAATCACTTGCTATGCATCTTAGAGCTGGACAATGAATAAGGACAACAGAAGAAGAACTGAAACTTTTGAGCTGTGGGGTTGGAGAAAAGTACTAAATATCCCGTGGACTTCCAGAAGAACAAAAACTTATTTCGTGGAAAAGATACAGTCAGAGTGGAGGCAAGAATAGCAAAGCTTTGTTTTTCAAAACATGTTGTTAGGAAAACCTGTTCCTTGGGAAAAAATAACATTCTTAGAAAGTTATAGAGGAAGGCCTACACTGAGATAGACTGGCAAGGTAACTTCAACAATGGCCTCAAGTGTATAAAGGATAGTAAAGATGGTACAAGATAGAATAAGATTCAGGTCATTTGTTCATAGGTTTGCTATAAGTTGTACTCAACTGAAGGCACCTTAAAACTATAACAACATAGAAGAAGGAAGAAAAATTAATGCCTTTGAGTTGTGGTGTTGGAGAAGAGTACTAAATGGATTGTCAGAGAAGCAAACAAATACAGATTGAAAAGTGTAACCTAGGTGCTCTTTAGAAGAAAAGATAGTGATAAATTGTCTCACATACTTTGGGATGTTGTTAGGAGCTGCCAGTCCTTGGAAAATGACAACATGATTGCAAAGATAGAAGGTCAGTGAAGGAGGAGAAGATCTTCAAAGAGTTAGATTGACAGAGTAATTGCAATAATGTTGTTGTTAAGCGCCATAGAGAGTCGTAGGCGACTCATAGCAACCCTATGAATGAAAGTCCTCGACACTTGAGTGACTTTCATCCTTGCTCCAGATTCATAGGCTTTCCAGAGGCAAGCTATTTATGAAAGTGGATGCCACTCCCACTTCCAAGCTTTTTTTGTGTGTTTTTTTTATTAATTTCAATGAAAATTTACAGAGATTTTTGGATTTCCATTCATTCATGATTGTACTTTTCTCCCAGCCCACCCTATCCCCACCCCCAGTTCACTTTTCTCTTTGAAAAGTTAAAAGAAAAATTATTTCCTTGGTATACAATCCCCCCCGCACCCCCACCCTGAGTATACTCCACTCTGCTACCTTCATTCCGGACTCTTATGATAATCATAATGCTCTAAAATATATTGCTTTTAAACTGTTCTCTCCCTCATTGGTTTCAATGCAGTATAAATAATTCATCCAGTTTTTCTCATTCTTACCCTAACCCTAATGTCAGTACCATTCTACAGCAGTGGCACTATGCACTGTTTGTCCTTTTGTGACTGAGATATTTCATTTAGCATAATGTCCTCTAGGGTCACCCATTTTGAATAATATTGCTTAAGTTCCTTATTTTTTAATGCAGTGTAGTATTCCATTGGGTGAACATATCATAGCTTCTCGTTCCATTCATTTGTTGATGGACACTTAGATTGTTTCCAACTCCTTGCTATTGTGAACAAAGCCACAATAAACATGGATGTGCATATATCTGCTTGGATGTGGAATTGCTGGGTCAAATGGAATCTCTATTTGCAACTTTTTGAGAAAGTGCCACACCGCTTTCCACAGTGGTTGCACCATTTTACACTTCCACCAACTTGCTGTTTTGTTAAATTTTGCTAGTCTCACTGGGGTGAGATGATATCTCATAGTTGTTTTGATATGCATCTCTCAGAGCTAGGGATTTTGAACATTTCTTCATGTGCTTGTTGGCCATCTGAATGTCTTCTTTGGTGAAGTGTCTGTTCATATCCTGTGCCCTTTTTTCAATTGGATTATTTACCTTTATCTTGTTGTGGTCCTCAAGTATTTTATACATTCTAGATATAAGTTCCTTATCTGACATGTCATTACCAAACACTTTTTCCCAAGCTTGTTTTAACCGGGGAGCACCACCAAACACTGTTTACCCTGGGTAACCATTATTGCATTTGACATTGCAGTGTCACGGTGTTCAGCTTCACAGAGACCAAAAGTTACCTCTGTATGGCAAGTGGACACACCAGGGCTATACGACCTAGAAGAATGTTTCACCAAAAACAATTAAAGACAGGCCTTAGGGCTGTGGGATAGAGTCACCCACCTTTGGCTTGGTAACATCACTTTTGGTCCACTAGGCCAGCTGGACTCTCTCTATGTTGTTAAGTGCTGTCGATTGTCTCACATACTCTGGGATGTTGTTAGGAGCTGCCAGTCCTTGGAAAATGACAACATGAAGGTCAGTGAAGGAGGAGAAGACATTAAAAGAGTTACATTGACAAAGTAATTGTAATAATAGGCTCAAGTATCACAGAGATGATGGGGATGGCTCAGCATAACAATAATCTAGCAATCCTATGAACAGCAGATCTGAACTTCCTCCCTAGCCTTTACCATCTTCCTGATCTCCCACAAGCTCAAACTCATTGTAGCAGACACTGTGTCAGTCCATCTTATTAAGGATCTTTCTTTCTTTCACTTGTCCCCCTCATTTCCTAACATAACCCCTTTTTCCATGGACTAGCTGTTTCTGACCACATTTCAAGAATTTATTGTAAAAGAGCTGCTTCCCAGCCACTCATTTGCCTATGGTAAGCCTCAAAATGTCCAATTTCTATTTAGTTCATTCAACACAATGAGTTTCTCATTTCCAAAGTAGAAAATATTATGGTGAAAATTCTTTGTATATCAATTTCTTCATTAAAGCTTTCAATGTTTCTTTTTTTCTTGGTTTTGCAGTCTAAGAATTTTCCAGCATTCAATACATATTGCTCTAAACTCTTAAACATTGTGCATGGTTATCTGTTATGTCTATAATTTGGAAATGAATTCTATTTTTAGTCTTTTCTTGAGTCTTTATTGTTTTAACTTAAAAAACAACAAAAGCTAAAGCCTATTCTTTTTCTTCAACTCTTTTTTCTTATTGTCTCAATTTCTGATTTTTTATAGTTTGTTTTATTTATTTCATTAAATATACTAGTTGTTTGTTATTTTTGCTTCATCTTCCGTATGCTTTGGTGTATGTTTTTGTTACTTATAAGAATATTATTTGACTTCAAGGTGTCCTTTTTAAATGATATTTTAAGATATTCAAGTTCTTTTTTCTACATTGTTGAAGTGATTGAGTTTCCTTAAATTTTTGTTTGAGAAATGTAGGCTACGAAGCCTTTTTTAACTTCACAAATCCAGACATTCATCTTTTGTTTTTACCCCTAAAATTGGTATTTTTACCTTTTTATATTTTTCTTTATAAGTTTTATCTGAGGCTTTAAAAAAATAATGTAATCCTTTGACCAGTTCCCTGGCTGGCTCAACAATTTATATCCTACCCACAATAGTTTCTCTTTACTTCAAATTTTGCAGAAGAAGTTATAGTTTGTTACTTTTGAGAAATTGAATAATTTCACCTTCTTCAGTACTTTCAGACTTACTTGAGAGACTGCTCACACTTCCGTTGTAGTGCTGCTGGTGGATGTGAACTGTCAGAGACCTCTAGCCTTTTGGTTAGCAGTGTAACATGCTACAGACTGCACCACCAGCACAACTCATTATGAAATTCCTTAGGTGCTTTGTATTCACCTTCAAGTTGGAATTTGATAAACCTTTTTTGAATTCTGGCTCATTCTCCAATTGGCCTCTTGTTGGTATTTGTGATGCCTCTCTCATAAATCCTGGTACATTCCCTTTACCTCCTCTTCACAAATAATAATGCTACAGTTGTATTATACCTCATGCATAATCTTTTATGCACCGTTTTATAAGTTAGCACCTAGTGTAGCTTTATCATCACTTTTTTTGTCTACGGATATTTCATCTCAATAATTGCTGTGGAATGTTGCGGAGAAAGGGAGGGCCTCTGACCAGGACAGAGCACCTAGGCTCTAGATAAGTGCAAGCCTCCCAATGGCCTTTAATAAGGACTAGGAAAAGCTCTCCTGTGTTTGACTGTACTGGCTTGAGAAAGCTCGCCACCTGGGAAGACAGCTGCAGTATCTGTTGAGCTGGGAGTGGTCCACATGAGGCTGAGGTTCTCCTAACCAATCCGCATGCCTCCTGTCTCTAAACCCTCCCTATCCTGTCATTCTGTTTACCTGCTTGTGTATAAGTGTACTGCAGATCCCAATAAAATTGAGCTGGATTGATTCTCTGATTCTCTCATGGAGTGGTGTATCTGCATCATGCTTACCCCCATCAGGGTGTCACTGTTAAGTTGCCAGGTGAACAGACAGCAAGAAATAATCATTGCTCTGTTTAATGGTAACTCAGGGAAATTAAGAAACTAACTTTGTAACCACCTCTAAAAGTACTTTCTTGTACTGCCTTTATAATTCAAGAAAAATTGTATCTCAAAACCTTGGTAGTTCTTGAAACATTTAAATGCACCTGCTGAAAAGGTTCAAGGATGGCAGCCTTCAATATGGATTGAGACTCAATGTCAAGAAGACAAAGATTCTCACCACTGGACCAATTGGCAGCATCAGGATGGATGGTAAAGAGATTGAGATTGTTCACAACTTTAGTCGGCTTGGCTCCATGGTCAACTCTCTTGGCACCAGTAGCAAGGAAATTAAAAGACTTATTGTCATGGGAAAGTCTGCTGTTAGGGACCTCTCCAAAGTTCTGAAGAACAAGGGTGTCTCTCTGGAGACTAAGATGTGTCTGATACAGACCATGGTCTTTGCAATCACTTGTTATGCATCAGAGAGTTGGACAATGACTAGGGAGGATAGAAGGAGAATTGATGGCTTTGAGCTGTGGTGCTGGAGAAAAGTATTGAGGGTACCATGGACTGCTAGGAAAATAAACAGATTCATCCTGGTGGGGGTTAAACCAGGCTACTCCTTGGAGGCAAGGATTCTGAGGCTTCCCCTGGCATACTTTGTACATGTTGTAAGGAGGGACTGGTCCTTGGAGGGGGACATCATGCTTAGGAGGGTGGAGGGACAGCGCAGGAGGGAAAGGCCCTCTATGAGGTGGATTGATTCAGTGACTGAGGTAATCGGGATGGGTGTATCAGAGACAGTGCGATTGGCACAGGACAGAGCAGAGTTCAGGGCTGTTGTACATAGGGTCACTATGAGTTGCAAGAGACTCGATGGCACACAACAACAACAACAACATATGATCAAATTAATTAATAAAACTTATTTTTAAAATTCTTGCTATTAGCTGTTTTACTCATCCTTGTTAACATATCCATATGTTGTGAATGAATTTCATCTTATTTAAAAAGCCTCTGTTTTTCAGTACCTTCAAGTTAAAACCAAGCCATACCTGTCCCTCCGGTGAGTTTTCAGAGACAATAAATGACATGACAGGAGATTGCCCAACCTTATCCCTCAGAACAGCTGGTGGATTTGAACCACATAAGATTTGGATTGCACTGCAGTTTTTTACCCGTGGGCCACTAGAGCTCATATGATAACTGATGACTGGATGTAAAAGTTGGAAACAATGAAGAAGGAAAGGTAGTCAGAAAGGAAAGTCTGACTTGGTGACAGAAAAGTAGTCAACTGATTCTGTACATTCAGTGACTTATTCTATTCATCTCAAACAACTATTTTAAAAAACACAAAGGGCTAATTTACACATGGACTTCAGGAGATAAACTGAATAAAAATCTCATTGACTATATCTGTAGAAGGAATTGGAGAAGCTCAATATCAGCAATCAAAACCAGGTCATGTGCCTACTGTTTAACAGATCATCAATTACTCATGTGAAAATTCAAACTGAGACTGAATTAAATCAAAACAAGTGAAAAAGAACCAAAATATGATCTTGAATCTATCTCATCTGTATTTAAAAAGAATCTTAAGAATAGGTTTGAAGTATTGAACATCAATGCTTTAAAACCAGATGAGTTGTGGGATGACATCAAGGATATCTACAAAGAGAGTAAAAGGAAATTACAAAGACAAAGGAGAAAGAAAAAGCCAAAACGGGTATCAGAAAAACAGATGAAAAAGATGCAATAGAGTGTCATGAAGCCAAAACAAAGGGAAGAGATGTGAAGTAAAAGAATTCAACAAAATATTTCGAAGGGCATCTCCAGAAGTCGAAGGTAAATAATATAATGGAATGTAGTACTATAACTAGAAAAATAAAAATACTTAGAAATGAAGAATAAAATGGTGATAATAACTTGCTTGCAATTTATCAAGCTGAAAGATATGAAAAACAAATTCAAGCCTTGAGTTGCAATACTTACATGATGCAGCGGACAAAATTTTGAATTATTCAGAAAGCATAAAAAGAAGATGGCTAGAATACAAAGAATCACTGAATCAAAAATGACTAGCCAGCATTGAAATATTTCAGAAAGTACCATATATTAGGAGTCAATGGTAATGAAGGAAGAAGTTCAAGCCGCATTGAAAGCACTGACAGAAAAATAAGGCTCAGGAATTGATAGGATACAAATACGAAAGTTTCAAATGATAGATGCAGTCCTGAATGTGCTCACCACTGTATGCCAGGGAATTTTTAGGACAGTTGCCTGACCAACTGACTGGAAGAGATCAATTTGTTCCCATTATCAAGAAAGGTGATGCAATAGATTGTGGAAATTATTGAACAATATCACTAATATCACATACAAGAAAAATCATTCTGAAGATCATTAAAAAAATGGCTAAAACTGTCAAACAATAAAACTGGGTTTAGAAGAGTTCATGAACCAAGGATATCACTGCTGATGTCATATGTATCCTGGTTGAAAGCAAATAATACCAGAAGCATGCCTATTTGTGCTTTATTGACTCTGCAAAGGCATTTGTATGTGTGGATCATGACAAATTATGGCTAACCCTGAATGAATGGTAATCCCAGAACACTTAATTTTGCTAATGCAAAACCTATACCTAGACCAAGAAAGACACTGTTGTGTAAAGAGAGCAAGGAAACCCTACATGGATCAAGATTAAGAAATTTGTGCATCACTATTGTATCTTGTCTCCATGTATATGTTCAGTCTATATGCTGAGAAAATTATTCAAGAAGCTGAACACTATGAAAAAGAGTGTGACATAAGAATTAGAGGAAGGCTCATAAATAATTTTTGTTATGCAGATAACATGACTTGAAGGACTTGTTGCAGAAGATAAAAAAAAATACAGCCTTCAATATGGATTGCATCTCAGCATCAAGAATCAAAGATTCTCAACTGGACAGATGAGCAACAACATGATAGAAGGAAAAAAGATTGAAATTGTCAAAATTTTCACCTTTTTGGCTCCACAGTCGACACCCTAGGTATTAGCAATCCGAATATCAGGACACACATTGCACTGGGAAAGTCTGCAGTCGGTACCTCTCCAAATTATTGAAGAGCAATGATGTTAGTTTGAGAAGTGAGGTGTACCTGATTCAGGCCCTGGTCTTATCAATCACTTGCTAAGCATCTGAGAGCTGGACAATCAATAAGAATGACAAAAGAATTTATATTCATGAACTGTGGTTTGGGGGAAGAGTACTGAATAACCCATAGACTGCCAAAATAAGCAACATATATCTCAGAGAAGGTGCAGCCAGAATGCTCATTGGAGGTAAGGTGGCAAAGGTTCCTCTCTCATACTTTGAGTGTGTTGTTAGAGGAGGCTATTCCTTTGAGACAGATATGATGCTTAGGATGCAGAGGATCTGCAAAGAAGAGGAAGACCCTCAATCAGGTGAATTGACATGGTGACTGCAGCAACAGTTTCAAGTGTATCAGAGATTATGAGGATGCCACAGGAGAGGATAGGATTCAGGTATGTTGTTCACAGGGTCATTATGAGTCCTACTCGAACTGATGACATTTAACAACAACAATAAAATAAAAAAATCAGGGCGCTCTGGTTACCTAGTGAATGAGGAGTTATGCTGTCAACATAAAGGTACACAGATCAAACCCATCAGCTACTCCATGGAAGAACAATGAGCAATCTAGTCCTATGCAAACTACTGCATCAGAGAACCTCCTGGTCAGCTGTGAATCTGGTCCAACTCAAGAGCAAATAACAGTAACAACCAAAAAGTCATAATTTGCTTGGTTTTACCTTGAGTATTTACATTCATTTTTAATTTCTTGGCATTTTTTAGCTGAGAAGAGACTCAATTTTATTGAGGCTCAGAAAAAATGTTCAATATAATCTGTCAACTCCCACTAATCTTTAGGTGAATTGTGATCATTACTATTCTCAAACAAATGTTCAAAATATAACACATCAAAATCAAATTGGCTTGCTTTATTAAATATAGAAAACACTGTAGCAACACAGACTCGGAAATAAAATTTTTTTATTAATTTAATTTAGAGTTTACAATCTACTTAAAGGGATAGAAGTGCTGTCAGTGAGAGTAGTATGGAGTTACACAAACAAGGTTTTCATTAGGTCATATGAAGCAACTGGAAAAATCACTAACTGATTGGAAGATCTAACTACTTAGTGGTAAATAAGCAAAATTCATGTCCACAATTATTCATCTTTTAACTTCCAAAGGAGTGCCATAAATATTTTGTTGTTGTTATTGTTGTTATGTGCCGTTGAGTCACCTATGACTCACAGAAACCCTATGTACACCAGCTCTAAACCCTACCCTGTCTTGAGCCAATCTCATCATCTCTGACAGACCCAATCCCACTTCTCTAGTCACTGAATCAATCCATTTTATTCTGGGTCTTCCTCTCCTGTACTGACCCCCACCTCCAAAGTATGTTCTCCAAGGACTGCTCCCTCCTGGTCATGTGCCCCAAGTATGTGAGACAGATCTTCAAAATCCTTGCCTCCAGGAAGCAGTTTGGTTTCACCTTCTCTAGGACAGACCTGTTTGTTCTCCTGGAAGTTCATGGTATGTCGAATGCTTTTCTCCAGCACCACAACTCTAAAGTATCGATTCTTCTTCTATTGTTCTTAGTCATTTTCCAGCTCTCTGATGCATAGCAAATAATTGTAAAGATCATGGCCTGTATCAGGCACACCTTAGCTTCCAGAATGGCCTTGCCTCTCTTCAGTATTCTAGAGAGGTCTCTGACAATAGGCTTTCCCACTGCAAATAGCCTTTTGATTTTTTGACTGCTGGTGCCAACAGTGTTTGTAGAAACAAGCAAACTTAAATTGTTAGCAATCATATTATTTTCTCCATCTATCTAATGAAGCTGCCAATTGGCACAAGGGTGAGAACCTTCATTTTCTTGATGTTGAGTGTCAATCCATAGAGAAGACTACAGTACTTTACTTTCTGCAACTAACGCCTCATTATCTTCTTCAGTTTCAGCAAGAAAGATGGTGTCATCTGCATAGCATATGTTGCTGATGAGTCTTCCTCCAATTGTGATGCCAAATTCCTCCTCATAAAGTCTAGCTTCCCAAATGATCTGTTCTGCATATAGATTGAAAAGGTGTAGAGACAGGTTTCATCCTTGATGCACACCTTTCCTCATCCCGAACTATACAGTTTTCCCCTGTTGTATTCTGATTACAGTTTCCTGGTCCAAACACAGGTTTCACTTGAGCACAATTAAGTGTTGTAGGATTCCCATTCTTCTGAAGGTTAGCCAAAGTTTGTTGTGATCCACAAAGTCAAAAGCCTTTGCATAGTCAATTAAAGACAGATAGACATCCCCCTGGTATTCTCTGCTTTCAGCCAAGGTCCATTTAACATTGCCTGATCCAGGCTATGGTCTTTGCAATTATGTGCTATGCATCGATCAGAGACTTGGACAGTGAATAGGGATGATAGAAAGAGAATTGATACCTTTGAGCTGTGGTGCTGGAGAAGAGTGCTGAATATACCATGAACTGCTAGGACAACAAACAGATTTGTCCTGGTGAGAGTGAAGCCTGAATGCGCCACGGAGTCAAGGATTCTGAAGCCTCCTCTGACATATTTTGGTCATGTTGCAAGAAGGAACTGGTCCTTGGAGAGGGACATCTTGTTTGGGAAAGTAGAGAAATGGCTCAGGAGAAGAAGACCCTCTATAAGATGGATCGATTCTATGACTGGAGTGGTGGGAATGAGAGTTTGAGACAGGGAGGTTGGCATAGGATAGAACGGCATTTAGGGCTCTTGTACGTAGGGTCGCTATGAGTCGCAAACAACTCCATGACACATAACAACAACAACAACATGATGTCCCTAGTATCAAGGCCTCTTCTAAACCAAGCCTGCATATCTGGCAGTTCATAATCTTCAGCAGGATCTTGCTTGTGTGAGATATTAGTGATATTGTTTGATCATTTCCACACATTATCAGCTCACCTGGTTTTTTTGAATGGCAATAAATACAAATCTCTTCCAGTCAGTTGGTCAGGTGGTTGTCCTTCAGATCTCTTGGTATAACCCAGTGAGTGCATTCAGGACAGCATCTGTTTGCAGAAAAAAAAATGTCAATTGATATTCCATCAATGCCTGGGGCCTTGTTTTTTGCCATTTTCTTCAGAGCGGCTTGAATTTCCTCCTTTATCACCATAGACTCTTGATCATATGTTGTTTCATGAAATCCTTTTCTGTCAGCCAATATTTTTGGTATAGTGACTCTGTGCCCATCTCCTTTTTTGCTTCCATATTTTTTCATGCTTCCTAGAATAGTCAACATGCAACACACTCTACCCTCAGCATCCTTAAATATTGCAACTGGAGTCTTAAACTCTTTTCTTCAATTCCTTCAGCTTAAGAAATGCCAAGTGAGTTCATTCCTTTTAAGTTTCCAACTCCAGCTCCTTACACATTTCTTTATAAAGCTTTTCTTTGCCTTCCCATGCTTCCCCCCCCATGCTTTCCTTTTAAATCTGTTGTTCAATTCCTTAACTTCTTGATTTCTCCCCTTTGCTTTGATTTCTTTGAATTGTGTGCAATATTCAGAGTCTCTTCTGACATTCATCTTGGGTTTTTTGTATTCCTTCTCTTTGTAATGACTTTTTTTCATTCATCATGAATGATAATCTTTATACCCTCCCACAGCTCATCTGGTCTTCATTCATATATTCAAGACCTCAAACCTGTTCTTGAGATGGTCTTTATATTCTAGTAGATAGACTTGAGGTCAAAGTTTAGTTCTTGTGGATTTGATTTTTTTTTTTTTTGCTTCAGTTTGAACTTGCATGTTAGTAATTAATCGTCTGTTCCACAATCAGTACCTGGTCTAATTTTTACAGCTGATGTTGAGCTTCAGTGATATCTTCCAAAGATGTAGTCAATCGGATTCCTATGTCGACTACCAGTTGAAGTCCATGTGTATAGTCATTGTTTACATTTCTTATAAAAGGTGTTTGCAGTAAGTAGTTAAGTTTTACAGAATTTTTTTACTGTTTCCAGACTGATTTCTGTCATCAAGTCCAAGCTTTCTGCTTCCTGATCCTTCAGTTCCCCAACTTTTTTATTCCAGTCACCCATTATTATCAAGGTATGTTGGTTGCACATTCGATCGATTTCTGACTGCAAAAGCTGGTAAAAGTCATCTATTTTCTCCTCTTTTGTCCAGGTTGTTGGTGCATATATTTGAATGATCATGGTATTAACAGGCCTTATTTGTATGTGTATGGATACTATCCTATCATTCTCAGCATTGTATTTCAAGATGAATCTAGAAATGGTCTTTTAAACTATGAAAGTGGTTCCATTTATTATCCCATTTTCATTTACAACATAGTAAATCATATGATTC
The DNA here is from genome assembly GCF_000299155.1 of Elephantulus edwardii. NCBI lineage: Eukaryota > Metazoa > Chordata > Mammalia > Macroscelidea > Macroscelididae > Elephantulus > Elephantulus edwardii. Next base: position 2,574,587 of record NW_006399998.1, on the reverse strand, counting down.
TCTGATTTAAAATAACTGATTATCTGGGACCCAGACCTGGTCTCATGCCAATCCATTTCATTCTGCTCATGCTTTGTATGTCAATATTTATATTTCCATTTATTTCTTAATGATTTTCAATTTTCTTACATTCATACTTCTCACATTCCACGTTCTGATCAGTAGTGTCTGTTTGCAACAGTTCCTCCTCCTTTGTGATTCCCAGAAAGAAGGCTCTGCCTTTGTTGCCATGTCTGCTAGTCTACTCTAAGTGCTCTATTGAACAAAGGGTTTTCTGAGGCCGATTGTTTTAGAAGAGCATAGTCAATTCTTCACCCTAGTCTATCTTAATTTGAATGCTCAAACAAGAGCTGTATTTGACAGACAAGCCTTTTGTCCAAAAGAGCAGATGATAAACTTTTCCCATTATTCAGGTACCTGACCAGGTGTTGATCCTGTCCCACACCTGCTTCAGTGTATGTGCTTTATTCCCACCCCCATCCCTGCCTTGCTATCTTCCAGCTCAGTTCCCTCTCTTTGCCCATCCAGCACATCTCTAGCCAATCCCTAGCCCCTAGCCAATACTGGTTTGATGGCTCAAGCCTCCACCTACCTCTGTCTGCCCACTTCCTCTCCACTCTTCTGTGATGTTGGTGTTCCTAAAGTAACAAATAATAAAAAATCATTTTCAATCTCTGATAGATCCTGAAGAGACTGAAATTGTTGACAGCTTCACTTTGCTTGTCTCTACAATCAACACTCTTAGTTTCAGCAGCCAGGAAATTAAAAGACAAATTTCACTGGGAAAAGCTACTGTCAGAGACCTCTCCAAAGTACTGAAGAGCAACAATGTCAGTCTGGAGATTAAGGTGCTCCGGATACAAGCCATGGTCTTTGCAATTACTTGCTATGCATCTGAGAGCTGGACAATGGCTAGGGATGATAGAAGAAGCACTGATGCCTTTGAGCTGTTGTGCTGGAGAAGAGTACTGAATATACCATGGACTGCTCAGAAAACAAACAAGTTCACCCTGGACAGGGTGAAGTCAGGCTGCTCCTTGGAAGCAAGGATTCTGAAGCTTCAGCTGACATACTTTGGACATGTTGCAAGGCAGGATCAGTCCTCGGAAAGGGATGTCATGTTTGGGAGCGTGGAGGGACAACTCAGGAGAGGAAGACTCCTGATGAGATGGATTGATTCAGTCACTGGGATAATGGGGATAGGTGTGTTGGAGACAGTAAGATTGGCAAGGGATAGAGCATGGTTTAGGTCTGTTGTACATAGGGTCGCTGTGAGTCGCAGACAACTCAATGGCACATAACAACAACAGCAATAACAACAAAGTGTTTGTGTGTCAGAGACAATAAGGTTGGCACAGGATAGCAGAGTTCAAAGCTATTGTTGATAGGGTCAGCATAAGTTGCAAGTGACTTGATGGCACATAACACAAAACAACAACAACCACTACAAACCAACCCCACAAAGTGATAAAGTGATTCAAGCAGGAAAACGTATTAGAGGTACAACATAATGACACAAAATTAAATTCTCTTACTTTATTTTTAAAATACTATATTAATTTAGGGAGCACTTGTGCCAAAGGCAAATTGGGTGAGACAAAATCTCAGAGGTTCAAATCCACTAACCTCTCTCAGAGAAAAAGATATGCAATCTCCTTCAGAAGTATCTATATGATCCAGAATTGACTCAACTGCAGTGTGTGTGTGTGTGTGTGTGTGTGTGTGTGTACGCATAAGTATATTCTTCTATAGTCAAGAGCTACAACACTTGTCTGTCAGTTTGCTGTTGCTGTACTGAGATAACTTGAGGTTGTTGTGAGACTGAAATATGCCATGTGAGTTACCCGTAGTAAACAGGTTTTGGTGGAACTCCCTGACATAGGATGGGCCATTTACTTCCTAAATAACAGGCATTTGAAAAACCTATGAACACTAAGGAAAAAGGAAGATTATAGTAGTGCAGTGGTAAAGTCCAGATTGAAAATCTGTTAAAATGTGGAACAACAATAACAAACACTGTTTAATAACTAGAACATAGAATTTAGGTACCTTGAATGTTGGAAAGCTGGAAATTGTTAAAAATGAAATGAAACACATGAATATCAACATATTAGGAATTAGTGAGGTGAGATGGACCAGCTTTGGCCACCTTAAATCATAGCATATGTTATGAAAATGAAAATGATCATATGGTATACTACGCAGGTGGAAAAAAACACACAGAGGAAGAATGGAGTTGCATTTATAGTTTAAAAAGTCAATTTCAAGTTCTATCCTGAAATATAATGTGGTGATAGGATAATATCCATTTACATACAAGGAAGATTTGTTAATATGACTATTATTCAAATATATGCTCTTACATCTAGAGCCAAAGAGGAAGAAATTGAGAATTTTTACTATATCTTGCAGTTTGAAATTGACTGGACATGTAATCAAGATGCATTAATAATAATTATTGACTGGAATGAAAATGAAGGAAACAGTGAAGAAGGAGTAGTAGTTGGAAAATATGGACCTGGTGATAGAAATGAGGCTAGAAATACAACTATTGATTTTGGCAATTAACAATAATTTATTCATTGTAAATACCTTTTTCAAGAGACACAAATGATGACTTTACACATGGATCTCACCTGATGGACAGCATAGGAATCAGATTGACTACATTTGTGAAAGAAATAATTGGAGAAGCTCAATATCAGCAACTAAAACTAGGCCATGGGAAAATTGTGGTTCAGATCAATTACCCACATGCAAGTTTAAATTGAGGCTGAAGAAAATTAAAGTATGTCCACAGGAACCAAGATATGATCTTGAATCAATTTCATCTGAATTTCAAGATCATTTTAAGCATTGGTTTGAGGCATTGAACACTAATGATAAAAAACTAGATGAGTTGTGGGATCATATCAAGGATATCATCCATGAAGAAAGTAAAAGGTCATTGCAAAAATGGAGGAGAAAGAAAAAAACTGAAATGGATATCAGAAGAGACTCTAAAGATTGCACTGGAGTGTCAAGAAGCCAAAACAAATGGAAAACATGTTGAAGTCAAAGAATTGAACCGAAGACTCCAAAGGGAAGCTTGGGAAGGACAAAACAAAGAATAATGCAGTGTGCAGAGAGCTGAAGTTAGAAAATAAAAGGAAGAACTCACTCTGCATTTCTCAGGCTGAGAGAACTGAAAAACAAATTTAGGCCTCATTTTGCAAAGATGCTCTGGACATCTTTGCAAATGACTCAGATAACATCAGAAGAAGATGGAGGGGAATCACTGATTACTGTAACAGAAAGAGTTGATTGACACTGAAAATTTCAAGAAGTACCATATGAACAGAGCCAATGGTAATGAAGGAGGAAGTAGAAGCTTAATTGAACACATTGGAAGAAAAAGGGTCCCAGCAATCAATGTGATACCAGTTTACTTATTTGAAACAATAGATGAAGCCTTGGATGCATTCATCAGTCTATGCCAGGAAGTTTGGTGGACAGTTATCTGACCAATAGAATGGAAGAGGTCTAAAAGTGTGCCCATTTCCAAGAAAGGTGATAAAACTGAATATGGAAACTATAAAACAATATAATTAATATCACAAGCAAGCAAAATACTGCTGAAGATCATTCAAAAATGGCTAGAACAGTACATAGAACTGTACATAGAGAACTGCAAGAAGTTCAAATAGGATGTAGAAGAGGCCGTGGCACCAGGGATATCACTGCTGATCTAAGATGGATCCTGGCTAAAGGTAAAGAATACCAGAAGAACGTGTATGTATGCTTTCTTGATTATGCAAAGACATTTGACTATGTAGATCATCACAAGTTGTGGCCGATGTTGAGAAGAATGGTAATCCCAGAGCACTTAATTGTGCTCATATGAAATGTATACCTGGATCAGAAGGCTATTGTATGAACAGAGCAGGGGAACACTGCATGGTTTAAAATTGAGAAAGGAGTGTGCCAGGGTTTATTCTCTCTCGATACCTATTCAAACTGTATGCTGAGCAACTTATATTAGAAGCTGGATTCTACGAAGAGGAGTGTGACATCAGGATTGGAAGAAGACTTATTAATAACCTGCATTATGGAGATGACAAAACTTTGCTTACTAAAAGTGAGGACTTGAAGCCCTTGTTGCTGAAGATCAAGGAATGCAGTCTTCAGCATGGATTGCATCTCAATATCAAGAAAACAAAGGTTTTTATCCGTGGACCAATAGATAGCATCAGAATAGATGGAGAGGAGATTGAAATTATCAACTGCTTCATCTTGCTTTGATCCACAATTAACACTCTTGGTAAAAGCAGTCAGGAAATAAGGAGACATGTTGCATGGGGAAAATCTGCAGTTAGGGACCTCTCCAAATTATTGAGGTGTAATATTGTCAGTTTGAGTACTAAAGTACATCTGATTCAGGCCATGGTCTTTCCAATTACTTGCTATAAGAGCTGAACAAGGAATAAGGTTGACAGAAAAAGAAGTGACACCTTTGAGTAGTGGTGTTGGAGAAGAGCGCTGAATATCTCATGGAGGGCCAAGAAAACAAACTGATATATCTTGGAGAGGGTGCAGCCTCAGTGTTCTTTGGAGACAGAAATGATAAGACTTTGCCTCATGTACTTTGAGCATGTTTCTAGGAGGGGCTATTTCTTGGAGAAGAAAATGGTACTGCGAAGGGTGGAGGGTCAGTGAAGGAGAGGAAGACCCACAACTAGGTGGACTGACATGGTGATTGCTTCAACGGGCTCTTGTGTTGCAGGGTTTAGATCTTTTTTTCACAAGGTCAATATGAGTCATACTTGACTCAACAGTACCTAACAACAACAACATCTTCAACATATTCCAAAGTTCCTGGCGTAGACTGATGAGTGCATCCAAGGCTGCGTCTGTTGTCTGACGTAAGTAAATAGGTATCCCATTGATTGCTGGGACATTATTCTTTTACAAAAACAGTGTAATCTATAAAGCTCAAATAAAATAAGTATTAATCTCAATAATAATTTGTAATAATAACATGGTTTCTGCTTGTTTGTTTGTTTGTATAGAGACAGCAAAGTTGATTCCCTAGGTTTTCTTTTTTTTAAGTGGAATAAAGATGATATAATAATCACTGTAGAGTATAAATGAATATTTCTCTATTTGTTATCTCCTAGAAAACGCTGTGTAATGGAGCAATGGTGTGCATCATAGGATGATCATAAGACTGAATCTGTGTTTTGACTGTTATTCTTCTCTGATGGTGCTTTAAGTAATAATTCAAAGGAGATACTTGGTTCTTTGGTATGGAAAGTTGGCACATTTTTATAAACTTACTTTGCTACTGTGCTACTACAGTTTAGGTGTAACATAATAAAATAGTGGTTTATATATACTCCTTGCACAAGGATATTTTATGTTCTAACCTTCTGGCAAGTTTGCCTTTGTTATCTATACTAAGCTGTGCCCTGTGTTTGGCTAGTTACCTGACCCTATACAATAAAAGCTTTATGAAATAAGATCATTGTTAAAGTTGAGCTCAACTAATTTTAGTTTTAAGTGATTAATGGAATCTGATATATTTTATAACCACAAAATTGCAAATTAGGTAAATATTTGCTAAATAGTTATCATTCCCTTAGTTTAGCTTCTAAAATACTTTATGTTAAATCTGGAAAGTTAGCATCTTAACTTTGTAATTTAAAAAGTACACATTGAATAAAATATCCAAGACGGTGTCTGAGTACGTGGGTCAACTATTGAACTCACACTGAAAGTAAATGAAACAAACCCTTCATTTCTATTCAAAACACTCAAAATTTCTACAGTAAATTTTGTTTACAAATTGAACATTTTTCTTTAAAGCTGAAGTATACATAAAAATATAATATGTTGTTTTAAAATGTAAATGATATGGATTGTGGTATAAAAAAATCTACATGAAAAGACAAAACATAGCCAGAGAAAACAGCTAAAAACAATTTAGGGTAAATGAAAATTTTTTTTTTTTAGGGCTGAGACATAATTAAATTTTAAAATTGTTATAGGTTAACCCTGAGTAGAAAAGATATGTTTTTGACCTAGATGATAAAAGATACTTTAAGAAATTTCAATATTAAGGAAGGATTTTTTCTTTTACTTTTCAAAGAGAAGAGCGAATTATGGGTGGGGTGGGGGGGCGGAGAGAAAAGTGCAACAATGTATGAATGGAAATCCAAAATCTCTGTAAATGTTCATTAAAAT
>NW_006399998.1:2556174-2558109 GCF_000299155.1 Elephantulus edwardii | reverse complement strand
GCTTGTTATGCATCAGAGAGTTGGACAATGACTAGGGAGGACAGAAGGAGAGTGGATGCCTTTGAACTGTGGTGCTGGAGAAGAGTACTGAATGTACCATGGTCTGCCAGGAAAACAAACATATTCATCTTGCAGAGGATTAAACCAAGCTACTCCTTGGAGGCAAGGATTCTGGGGCTTCGTCTGACATACTTTCCACATGTTGCCAGGAGGGACGGGTCCTTGGAGAGGGACATCAAGCTTGGGAGGGTGGAGGGACAGCGCAGGAGGGGAAGACCCTCTATGAGATGGATTGATTCGGTGACTGAGGTAATCGGATGGGTGTGTCAGAGGCAGTGCGGTTGGCACAGGATAGAGCAGGGTTTAGGGCCGTTGTGCATAGGGTAGCTATGAGTCAGAAACGACTCGATGGCACATAACAACAACAACAAATCCTAACTATTGCTAAGTTTCAGAAGATTGAGAATTCCAGAACAATTAATAATGCTTATATGAAACCTATGCATAGAGAAAGAAGCTAGCTGTTGTCTGAACAGAACAAGGAAAAATTGCATGGTTTAAGTTAGGGAAAGTTGTGTATCAGGGCTGTATTTTCTCTCCTTATCTATTCAATCGCTATGCTTACAAAATAATCAGAGAACCTAGATTTTATGAATAAGAGTATGGAAGCAGGATAGGAGGAACAACAATCTGCATTATATAGATGACACAGTTTTGCTTGCTAAAAGTGATGAGAACCTGAAGCACTTGCTTCAGAGGATCAAGGATTGCAGATTTCAATATGGATTACAACTCAAAATAATAATAAAAAATAAATAAAAGCCTTCACCACTGGACCAATAGCCAACATCATGATAGATGGGGAAAGATTGAAATTGTCAACAATTTTATCTTTCTTGGATTCACAGTCAATACCCTTGGTATAGAAGAAGTCAGGAGATTTGGAGAGACATATATAGCAATGGGCAAGTCTGCTGTCAGAGTCCTCTCCAAAGTGGTGAAGAGCAATTATGTCAATTTAAAGATTAAGATGCATCTGACTCAAGCCACAGACTTTCCAATCACCTGTTATGCATCTAAGAACTGGACAATGAATAAAGACAGTAAATGAAGAATTGATGTGTTTTGAGCTGTAGTGTGTGAGAAGAATGCTGAATATCCCATAAACTGTCAAATGAACAGACAGATATATCTTGGAGAAAGTGCAACCACAGTGTTCCTTGGAGGCAAAATTTGTGAAACTCTCTCACAAATTTTGGACATGTCATTAGGAGACGATATTCCTTGGGAAGGGACATCATGCTTAGAAAGGTGAAGGGTCAGTAAAGAAGAGAATGATTCTCAAAAAGATGGATTAGTACAATATCTGCGACTATGAACTCAGATATTTCAGGGATGATATGGAAGGCACAGGATAGGGCTGAATTTGATCATAGGGCCAGTATGAGTCATATTCGACCTGACAACAACTTAATAGCAACAATGTTGGAATTGTGAATTACAGTGTTGGCAAAGAGTTCCGAATTGTAAAAAGAAAGAAATATGCTTGGAAGAAGTGCAACCAGGGTGCTACTTACAGTCAAGAATGGTGAAGCTTGGTTTTATATACTTGGACATTTTGCCAGCAAGCACAAGTTCTTAGAAAATTATCTCATTCTGGAAAAAGTAGAGGTTCAGTGAAAGAGTAAATGACCCTCAATAGACGGTTGGCACAATGGCTGCAATTGTAGATATATTACATATAACATGGCTATGTCGTTGTTGTTATGTGCCGTCGAGTCGCTTGGGACTCATAGCGACCCTATGTACAACAGCCCTAAACCCTGCTCTATCCTGTGTCAATTGCACTGCCTCTGACACACCCATCCCGATTACCCCAGTCACTGAATCAATCCACCTCATAGAGAGTCTTCCCTTCTTGTGCCGTTCTCCACC
>NW_006399998.1:2547830-2556074 GCF_000299155.1 Elephantulus edwardii | reverse complement strand
AATGCAAATTTTAAAAAGAAATTTCAAGTGTTTTACTAGCAAAAGAACATAAAAGAACTAAAAGAAAAAGTATGTGATTATTAATGTTGCTTGTTGTTGTCATTATGTGCTGTAAAGTCGCCTGCAATTTATAGCAACCCTATGTAGTAGAGCCCTAAACTTAGCTCTATCCTGCGTCAGCCTCATTGTCTCTGACACACGTACTCTCACTACTCCAATCACTGAATCGATGCATCTCATCGAGGGTCTTCCTCTCCCACGCTGTCCCTCTCCAAGGACTAGTCCCTCCTTGCAACATGCCCACAGTATGTCAGAAGAAGCTTCAGAATCCTTGACTGCAAGGAGCTGCCCGGCTTCACTCTCTCCCGGACAAATCTGCTTGTTGTCCTAGCAGTTCATTGGTATAATCAACACTCTTCTCCAGCACCACAGCTCAAAGGCATCAATTCTCTTTCTATCGTCCCTACACACTGTCCAGCTCTCTGATGAGCACACAATTACTATTATTCTAATCAGGCGCACCTTAGTCTCCAGCCTGACATCATTGTTCTTCAGTACTCTGGAGAGGTCCCTGACAGCTGACTTTTCCAATAAATTCATCTCTTGAGTTCCTGGCTGATGGTACCAAGAATGTTGACTGTGGAGCCAAGCAAACTAAAACTAACAATTATCTCCATTGCTTCACCATCCATACTGATGCTGCCAATTGACCCAGTGGTGAGAATCTTTGTTTTCTTGATGTTAAGCTTCAATCCATATTGAAGGCTGCAGTCCTTGACCTTCTGCAGCAAGCATTTCAAGGCCTCTTCAGTTTCAGCAAGCAGTGTGGTATCATCTGCATAACACAGGTTGTTGATGAATTTTCATGGCAATTGAGACTGAGATCTTAGGAATACAGAGAAGAAGGAACAGCTGTAAGCAGACACTAGTGATTGGAACATGGAATGTGAGAGCCATGAATGTAGGAAAATTAGAAATTGTTAAGAAAGAAACAGAACGCATAAATATTGACATAGTAGGTATTGGCAAAGTGAGATAGCTTGGCATGGAAATTTTGAATCAATGATCATATAATCTAGTATGCTGGGGATGAAAAGGTGAGAAAAAAATGCAGTTGGTTTCATAATTTAAAAAGTCATTTCTAGATCAATCATGAAATACAATGTTATGAGTGACAGGATAATATCCATACGCATGCAAGGAAGTTCAGTGAATACCACTATCACTCAAATATATCCATGGACACCTAGAGCCAAAGAGGAGGAAATGGAAGGTTTCTACCAACTTTTGCAGTCAGAAATCGATTGAATGTTCAATAAAGATGCATTGATAATAATGGGTTACTGGAACACAAAAGTTGGGAACAGGGGAGAAGGATCAATAGCTGGAAAACATAGACTCGGTGACAGAAATGAGGCTGGATATAGAATGATAGAATTCTGCACATTCAATGATTTATTCATTGCAAGCAAATAGATTTTATAAGAAACACAGACGTAGACTATACACATGGATTTCACCTGATGGTATGTATAGGATTCAAATCTATTACATTTGTAGAAAGAATTGCTGGAGAAGCTCAGTATCAGCTGTGAAAACCAGGTCAGGTGCAGATTGTGGGACAGACCACCAACTACTCATATGCAAGTTCAAGCTGAAGTTAAAGAAAATTAAATCAAATCCAGGGGAACCAAAATTTGACCTTGAGTCTATCCCACTAGAACTTCAAAAGCATAGACCAAATGAGCTGTGGGAGGATATAAAGAATATCATCCATGAATAATGCAAAAGATCATTACAAAGGATGAAGAAGAAGAAAACACCAAGATGGATGTCAGATTAGACTCTGAATATTGCATTAGAGTGCCTAGAAGCCAAAGCTAAAGGAAGAAATCAAGAAATTAAAGAGCTGAAAAGAAAATTTCAAAGGAAGACAAAGCAAGATGCTATAATGAAATGTGCAAAGAGCTGGAGTCAGAAAATCAAAAGGGCTGAACTCTCTCAGAGTTTCTTAAGCTGAAGGAGTTGAAAAACAAATTCAAGCCATAAGTGGTGATACTTAAGGATGCTTTGAGTAGTTTTAAATGATCTAGGACCTATTAAAAGAAAATGGAAAGAGTATACAGAGTCGCTGTACCAGAAGAAATTGGCTAACACAGAAGAATTTCATGGAATAACATATGAGCAAGAGCCTATGGTGATGAAGAAGGAAGTTCAAATTGCTTTGTAAGAACTGGCAAAAAAGAAGGCTCCAGGACGGCATAATACCAAATGACAAATTTCAACAAACAGATGTTGCCCTGGATGTGTTTACTAAGTTGTGCCAAAAAATCTGGAAGACAGCCAGCTGGCCAACTGACTGGAAGAGATCAATATTTGTTCCCATTCCAAAGAAAGGTGACCTAACAGTGTGGAAATTATTGAACTATATCACTAATATCACATGCAAGCAAGATTCTGCTGAAGATCATCCAGAAATGACTGGAGCAACCCATCAACAGAGAACTGCCAGATGTGCAGGCTGTGTTGGAAGAGGTCATGGTACTAGGAATATTATAACTAATGTTAGATGGATCTCGGCAGAAATAGGAGTACCAGAGGAATGTCTATCTGTGCTTCATTGACTACGCAAAGGCTTTTGACAATGTGGATCACAAGCTGTGGCTGACTCTGAGAAGAACAGGAATCCCAGAACATTTGGTTGTGCTTATGTGAAACTTATATTTGAAAAAAGAGGCTATCATCAGAACAACACAAGGAGACATTGCGTGGTCCATAATTTTGGAAGAGTGTCCACCAGGGATGTATTCTGTCTCCAAATTTTTTTCAGTCTGTATTCAGAACAGATTATTAATATACATTTGAAACAGCAAATATTCATTTGCTCAATAACTATTTTTTTCAGTATCTTAATATGTGAGGTTCTCTTCTAGGGGCTATGGGTATAACAATAAAGGAGATTCACATAACTCTTACTTTCATGGAACCTGTAGTCTAGTGGAGAAAATGGCAGTCAGATAAAATAATGAAGTGCATTAATGTCACCTATTCAATCTGTATACTGAACAAATTATTCGAGAAGCTGGACTCTATGAAGAGGAATGTGGTATCAGGATGAAATAGAGACTCATCAATAACCTGTGTTATGCAGATGACACAACCTCTCTAGCTGAAAGTGAGGAGTACTTGAAGCACTTGTTGCAGAAGATTAAGGAATGCAGCTTTCAATATGGATTACATCTCAATGTCAAGAAACAAAGATTCTTACCATTGGACCAAAAGGCAACATCTGGTGGATGGTGTAGAGATTGAAACTGCCAACAACTTCATCTTATTTGGAACCACAATTAACACTCTTGGCACCAGCAGTCAGTATATCAGGAGACATATTACATTGGGAGAGTTTGTAGTTATGTATCTCTCCAAATTATTGAGGGGTAATGAGGTCAATTTGAGGACTAAAGTGCTTCCGATTTAGACCATGGTTTTTCGGATCACTTGCTATGCATCTGAGAGCTGGACAATGAATAAAGATAGCAGAATTGATGTCTTTGAGTAGTAGTATTGGAAAAGAGCACTGAACATCCCATAGACAGCCAAACGAACAAATAAATATGTCTTGGAGAAGATGCTCTTGAGGTGCTCTTTGGAGCAAAAATGATGAGGCTTTGCCTCACACATTTTTCAGGCATGTTGTGGGCCGCTGAAGAAGAGGAGGAGCTCCAACCAGGTGGATTGACATAGTGACTACTGCATAGTGACTGCCTTTAGTGTGAAGATGACACAGGAAAGGACTAGGTTCAGATCTTCTGTTCATAGAGTCACTGTGAGTTTAACTCATCTTGACAGCACCTAACAAAAACAACAATCACATTAGTTTGACCACAAATTTCTTGACTTAAAACAATGCAAATGTCTTCTCTTTAGTTGTGGAGACAAGATGTCCAAAATAGTCCTCTTGAAATTTAAAATCAAATCGTTGGCAGGTCAACATTCCTCCTGAATATTCCAGTGCAGTTTGTCTTTTTTCCATCTTCTATGTTGTTGTTGTTGTTGTTAGGTGATGTTGAGTGGATAGTCAACCTATGAATAGCTGACATGAAGCTATCTCTGACAAACTAGACGTCATTGCTCAAGTTACTGTGTCAATCCATCTCTATCAGAGAGTCTTTCTCTCCTTTATTGAACATTTATCCTTCTAAATTTGATGTCCTTTTATAAGCCTTGCCTAGTTATATGTCCAAAATATGAAAGACAAAACTTCATTATATTTGCCCTCAAGGAACAATCTCTCTGTACGTTTTCTTTCTTTTTTTAGTTTTTATTGGGGAAAAAAAAAACAATTTCGGGGTACAAGGAGGTGAGGGTTGGGGGCAGAAGGGTGAGGATGGGCAGGGATGCAGTTGCAGAGCTGCCGAAATTGGTTGGTGGGGGAGCAGGTGAAGGAAATGAAAGTGATCCAGTGGGGACCAGATGCTACAGGAAAATGACAAGCATTTTCCAATAGTAGTTAAATCAACTGTCTTACTGATTTGGGAACTGGATGCCGACTCTCTGGCTTCTTCATGCTGAGCAGGGGCGTTGGTGTAAGGGGGAAAGCGAGGACACTTTACCACCTTACTGGTGATCTTGGGTTAAGGCTGCTAGCCTTCTTGTTCTGTTAGAAGATATTTTCCTGTCATTTCCTCCCCTCTGGACTGCAAAGTGTTTTCCTAGGTCTGTCCAGTGCGGATGGCTGGTTGAACCCAGAGGCTCCATCCTCCTTTGCTTCTTTAGCTGGCAGTTGTATTTCCTTTTTGTCAATGGCACTGGGTTAGGGGTCAGGTCTGAAGTAAAACTCAGTGGTAAGGTTACCTGTAGGAAAGGGAGCAAACTTAGAGAGAAGAAACGTGTGAGTTACAAATAAAGGGGTTTTGGGGGTGTTGCTTTCAGGTTTACTGGGGGAGAGGGTGGCAGAAAGTAGTCTAGATAAAATTCTCTGGATACCCTAGGCATTTTTTTTCCTATCCAGGGGTCAGATGGCACAATATGGGGACTGAGGAGCTCACCCTGTGGGCCGTGACAGCTCACCCCAAGCCGAGGGCCAAGGACAGCCCTCCCCAGGCAGAGGGCCGTGACGGCTCTCCCCGAGCCAAGGGCCGAAGATAACCCATCCCGAGCAGGGCAACCCCCCCCCCATGGGCTGGCATGGAACACTCCCTTCTACTTGCCCCCACACTAATCTGGTCCCCTCACCTGACCGAGGAGTGTGTGGCCAGGGACAGCATCTCCAATTCCAGCACCACCACTTACCCCCTTCATAGGTGGTCATACTAAAATTTGAAGTAGGTGTCACTTCCCTCACCCTTTATAAATAGCAAAGGGAACCTGAAAATTGTGAACAGGCTCCCACAAGGTCCAAACATCTTTTGGCAGAAGCATTCAACAGATCAAAATATGTGGTGCATTTAGGATGTTGGTCCTCTTGGACATGCTGCCGCTGTGTCATCAAGTAGACAACTCACAGTGCCTTTCAACAATCCATTCTATAGGTGATCATCTTCTCTGGTTTTCCAAGGAAACCCACACCTGCAGGTGGTGGGGCACATGTCACCCCCCATGGGCAGTGGGGCGTGCGTCATCTCTTCTGTGTGGGTGGTTGGTGGGCGCACACCATCCCCCAGTGCAGGTGACTGGCAGGCGCTCACCATCTCCCACGTGTCATCTCCCACTCGGGCAGCCATTGGGCACATATCATCTCGTGTGTGGGTGATCGTGAGTGCACATCCTCTCTCAGTGGGTGTGCGTCAATTCAAGCGTGGGCAGTCAGTGGGGGTAGGTGCACATCATCCCCCAGCATGGGCAGCTGGTGGGCACACATCATATCGTGGGCGGGCGACCTGAGGGTTCGCATCATCTCTTGGCGGGTATGCATCATCTCTCAGAGTGCTTGCATCATCTTGTGTGCAGGTAGCCAGTGGACCAGCAGGTGTGCGCCATCCCCCACACAGACGACTGGCGGGTGCCTGCCATTTTCTTGTGTGGGTGGCTGCCAGGCGTGTGCCATCTTCTGCGTGGGAGGCTGGTGGGCGCGAGCCATCTCCCAAGTATCATCTCCCATACGGACGACTGGCGGGCATGCGTCATCTCGTGCGCGGGCGACCTGCAGGTGCGTGTCATCTCTCGGCAGGAGGGCGTCATCTCGTGAGCGGGCAGCTGGTGGGGGTGGGTGCATGCCATCTTTTTGCGTGGCTGGCCAGCAGGCATATTTCATCTCTCCACGTGAGCGTGCCATCTCATGCGCAGGCAGCCAGCGGGTGCACACCATCCCCCAGCGTAGGGCAGCCAGCAGGCGTGCACCATCTCCCACATGGGTGACTGGCAGGCGCGTGCCTTTCCCCATTGTGGGTGACCAGCGGGCTCCTGCATTCTCATGCGGGGGCGGCTGGTGGGCATGCGCCATCCTCCTGTGCGGGTGGCCGCCGGGCGCATGCCATCTTCCCCGTGGGTGGCTGGCAGGTGCAAGCCACTGCCCGAGTGTCATCTCCCACACAGGTGGCTGGCAGGCACGCGCCATCCCATGTGCAGGAAGTTGGCAGGTGCGCACCATCCCCCACTCAGGTGGCCACTGGGCGAGTGCCATCTTCCATGTGGGTGACCAGTGAGCGCAAACCATCTCCCACATGCCATCTCCCACAATGGCAGCTGGTGGTCAGGCTTCATCTCGATTGCGGGAGGCCAGTGTCTGCCCACTTCCTCTACCGCCGCCATCTTGGCTCCAGGAATTCTCCTGGGAACAAGTCCACTTTGCTGCAGTGTGGCGGCTCCACCACATCGGTCCTGGGGAGGCCTGGTGCCCACCCTCCATCCTGGGCGAGGGATTCCATAGGTTCCGGCTGTGGGAGCTTCATGGAGCTGCGGCTGCGGTGAGGCACAGTGCTGGCTCTGCAGGAGGGAGTTGGGAGCTGCAGCACTCACCCATTCTTCCTTGGAAATCCTTGAATTCCTATTGTTGAGCCTCAGTACTCACTGAAGACCAGTCATCAACTGTTTAACTGTTCAATTATTAATAAACAGAAGTCTGTAGAGGGTCATAATGGCCCTTTTCCAAGTGGTCCGCTGCTCCCGCAGCTCACCACATTGGGTCTGCCTCTGCCGCCATTTAGATCTCCCTCTCTGCACTTTTTCCAAGAAATATCGGTTTTTTTGTGGTTTTGTTGTTTGGCTGATTTTTTGGTGTTTTTTTTCTTTTTTGAGGGGGGAGGTTATTAGGTTTTGTTCTTTTTTTATTTTTTTTTGGTGGTCCATTGGATATTCAGGAATCTCCAGCACCACAACTTAAAGTAATCAATTCTTCTGGTCCTCCTTCTTATATTACAGTGGAATGTGCAAAGTACCGTAGTTATAGAATAAAAAAGGAAAACTGATACAGCACTTATCAGGCAGAAAAAAAAATAAAAACAAATTCAAGCCCCAAGTTGCAATACTGAAAGATGCCATGGGAATGACTTTGAATTATCCAGAAAACATCAAAAGAAGGGGGAGAAGAAATATGGAATCTTTTTACCACAAAAATTGGTCAACAGCAAACTGTTTCAGGAAGAAGGATGTAATGGAGGCAAATATAATGAATAAAGATATTGAACTTGCCTTGAATACATTGGCAAAAAAATACATCCTCAGGAATCATGGGATACCAATTGACAAAATCTGAATAACAGATACAGCCTTAAAGTGCTCACTAGTCTGTGACAGGAAGTTTGGAAGACAATTCTTGGCCAACTAACTGGAAGAGATTCATATTTGTTTCCATTCTCAAGAAAGGTGATTCAATAACATGTGGAAATTAGCAAACATTGTAGATAATATCATTTGCAAGTAAAATATTGTTGACAATCATCCAACAATGGTTAGAATAGTACATTGACAGAGAATTACCAGAAGTCCAAACTGGATAAAAAAAAAGGCCATGATATCAGTATTGCTGATGTCAGATGGCTTCTAGCTGAAAGCAAAGGAATATCAGAATATTGTCTTCTTGTGTTTTATTGAGTACACAAAGACATTTGGTTGTGTACTGCTCCACAAATTGCTGTCTATCAGATATTCCTCTAAATCTGAACATTCAGATTAAGACAGACTAGGAAGAAGGATTGGCCACCCACTTCTGAAATAGCAGACCTCTGAAAACCCTATGCACAACAGAACACACGCAGATTAACAGAAAGGGCAACCTAGGTAGAACTATCAAGTTTGGAAATACAA
>NW_006399998.1:2527982-2543150 GCF_000299155.1 Elephantulus edwardii | reverse complement strand
CTCAATCCATATTGAAGTCTACAGTCCTTGACCCTCTATAGCAAGCATTTCAGGTCCTCTTCAGTTTCAGTAAGCAGGGTTGTGTCATCTGCATAATGCAGATTGTTAATAGGTCTTCCACCAATTCTGACGCCACACTTCTCCTCACAGAACCCAGCCTCTTGGATAATCTGTTATGCATACAGATTGAAACGGTATGGAGATAGGACACATCCTTGGCATACACCTTTCTCAGTTTTGAACCATGCAGTGTTTCCCTGCTCTATTCTAACAACTGCTTCTTGGTACAAGTATAGGTTTTGCATTAGAACAATCAAGTGTCCTGGGATTCCCATTCTTCTCAGAGTCACCCACAGTTTGTTATGATCCATGCAGTCAAATGCCTTTGCATAATCAATGAAACACAGATAGACATTCTTCTGGTATTCACTGCTTTCAACTAAGATCCATCTAACATCAGCTACAAAAGCCCTAGTACCACGACCCCTTTTAAACCCAGCCTGGACTTCTGGTAGTTCTCTGCTGATGTGCTGTTCCAGTCATTTGTGGATAATCTTCAGTAGGATCTTGCTTGCATGTGAAATCAATGATATTTTTCTATAGTTTCCACACTATGCTGGGTCACCCTTCTCTGGAATGGGAACAAATATATATCTCTTCCAGTCAGTTGGCCAAGTGGTTGTTCTCCAGATTTCTTGGCACAACTTGGTGAGCATATCAAGGGCAACATCTATTAGCTGGAATATGTCAATTTGTATACCATTTATTCCTGGGGCATTATTTTTTGCTATTTCCCTCATAGCAGCTTGAACTTCTTCCTTCATCACCATAGGCTCTTGCTCATATGTTGTTTCATGGCTATAAGCAACAAAAACATTTCTTTCTGTGCTGATGATCTACCAAAGAGAAAGGAATCATCTCAATCTGAATCCTATGATTCTACTTTATTACTCTTCTTATAAGTTTGAGGCACATCCTCACTGAGATAAATTAATATAGTGAATATAACATTGGGCCTGTACATGACAGAAATTATGACAACGGTACAAGATAGAACAAGGTTCCAACTTATTGTTCATAGGATCACTATGACTGGCAGTCAACCCAAGAGCATCTAACAACAATTAGGTTTTTAAATGATGACGAAAGGCTGAACACAATACAGACTGCATTGTCCTTGATTCTGAAAGACTGCTGCAAACAAATTGACATTAAAATTGGAGGAAGACTCAGCAACAACCTACAGTATGCATATGACACAATATTGCTTGCTGAAACTGAAGACCTGAAACACTTGCTGTAATAGGTCAAACAATGTAGTCTTCAATATGGTTTGAAGATCAACAGTTAGAAGACAAACATTCTCACCACTGGGCCAATTTTCAGCACTATAATAGATAGAGAAGAGATTGAGGTTGTTAGCAATTACAGCTTGCTCAGCTCCACTATCAACACTCTTAATACCAGCAGTCAGGAAATCAAAAGACAAATTGCATTGGGTAAATCTGCTGTCAGGGAAAGCAATGATGTCAGTCTAGAGTCTAAAGTGCTCCTAATCCAGGCCATGGTCTTCTCAATTACTTGTTATGCTTCAGTGAGCTGGACAATGACTAAGGATGACAGAAGAAGAATTGATGCCTTTGAGTTGTGGTGCTGGAGAAAAGTCTTGAACATACCATAATAAGACTACCAATAAAACCAACAAGTCTGTCTTGGAGAGGGTGAAACTAAGTTTTTCCTTGAAGGCTAGTACTTTAAAACTTCATCTCACACACTTTGGGCATGTCGCCAGGAAAGATGAGTCTTTGGAGAAGGACATCATGCTCAGAAAGGTAGAGGGACGTCACAGGAAAGGAAGACCCTGGATGAGATGGATTAATACAGTAACTGGGGCAATAGGGGTTGGTGTGTCAGAATTAGTGAAACTGCCTCAGGACAAGGTTTCAGAGCTGCTGTACATAGGGTCACTATGGGTCACAGGTAACTCAACAGCACATAACAACAATAAACAACGTATTACATTGTTTTTATTAAAGCAACTTGTTTAGAGTTGACAAGATCTGGTGGAGAGCCTTTGTGTTTAAAAGTGAGTTGTTATTATATTTTGGAGGAACATTCTTCTATGTGATAGAGTACTCTGCTGTCATTTTGCTTTTCAGAGGTAAACTGGTGTTGCTATGATGCTGAACCTTGTGCCATTGCATGTCAAAGGCCATAACGGTTACCCATAGTAGACAGCGTTTGGTGAAGCTGCCAGTTTAAGACAAACTGGAAGCTGGAGTGGAATCCACTACCTAAGCAGCATTCCTCTGGAAACTCTATGAAATCTGAGAAATTATGATGGTTATGGAAAGGCTTCACATCTTTTGCTCATAGGGTAACTATGAGCTGTGTTCGACTTGATGGCAATCAACAACAAAAGTGTTTTAAGATCACCATTATATCATTATTTTTATATTTACAGAAATTGTTCTTTATTGTCACTGAATTTTAAGTGACTCATAAATGATATTCCAGTGGAATTTTAGAGGTTGAACATTACACAGGAGGCATTTGTTTCTCCAATTTAAAGCAGGTAGTGAATTTGTACTGTCCACTTTTGGGTGAGCAGTACAATTCCCTATCAACTAGGCTAACCATTAAATTTTACAAACGTCTGATTATGATTAAAATATTAATTTGTTTTTGTTTACATGTTTTAAAATCTTTATTCTGATGTTGTGTTGTTGCATACTATAGAGTTGGAACTGACTGTTTGGTTTTCAGAGGCAGTTAATTGCATGGTAGGAGACTGCCTCTCCCACCATGGAACAACTGGTGGCCTCAAACTTCATGCCTTCAGGATTGTAGCACAGATTCTTGCCACTAACAGACTGACTTGTCACTTTATTACTTATCAACTTTCTGCAATTTAAAAAAGAGACATGTCTCATCTTGTAATCCTAGCAAAATGGCTACTCTAAATCACTAATATATATTTTTAAGTTTGTTCCCAGCATCAGTGCAATATTTTTCTTTTCTTCATTTTATTGTGATTTGAATGAGAATTTACAAGGCAAACTTCCTATTCAACCATTTATGTACATTTAATACTTTAATGTGCCATAGATATAATACAGATTGTAGGAATTTATTTCCTACAATCATTCCAACTTTCAATCCTTCTTTAAGAACTTCATCCATGAAAAAAAATAAAATAAAATTGCCTTTTACCTGATGCCACTGGCCCACACCCAGAACTTGGTCCCAACAACGACACTCCATTCCAGGAACTCTGGTCCAACAGGAAAAAAGGCAATTGACTCTCTAACGCAACACCTCAAACAAACTGAAAAGAACGGCAATAAAACCCAACAACCTCTAAAAAACTTGAAATTATAAAATTTAGGGCAGAAATAAATTAAATACAAAGCAGAAAACAATTTAAATCATTAACAAAACCAGGGGTTGGTTTTTTGAAAAGGTCAATAAAATTGACAAACTATTAGAAAAACTATCAAAAGAAAAGAAGGAAAAGACACAAATAATCCAAATAAGAGATGAAATCGCAGTGTCATATTTTATTTTAACTAAAATAAAATAGTTAACAATGGAATATTAGGGAAAACTATATTCAAACAAATATAAAAATCTAGAGGAAATGGACAAATACTTAGAAATGCACAACCTACCTAAATTGACACAAACCAAAATTAAACACCAGAACAGACCCATTCCAAAAGAAGATATTGAAAAGGTAATAAAACAAATTTCAAGGCAAAAAACACCCTGGACTAGATGGTTTTACAAGTGAATTTTATCAAACATTCAGAGAAGAACTGTCACAAATTCTACATAAAATATTTCAGAAAATTAAATATGGAATTCTCGTAGACTCATTCTATGAAGCAAACATATCCTTGATACCAAAGCCAGGTAAAGACACCACCAAAATAGAAAACTAAAGGCCAATAGCTCTCATGAACATAGATGCAAAAATCCTGAATAAAATCCTGGCCAATAGAACCCAATGCTACATTAAAAAAAAAATAATTCACCATGACCAAGTGGGATTCATAAGAAGTATGCAGGGATGGTTCAACATAAGAAAAACAGAGCAGTGTAATTCATCGCAATAACAAAGCAAAGAACAAGAACCACATAATCCTATCAATTGATGCAGAAAAGGCCTTTGGCAAAATCCAACATCCTTTCCTGATTAAAACACTCATCAAAATAAGAATAGAAGGGAATTACCTTAACATAGTAAAATGTATATATGCAAACCCAAGAGCCAACACCGTTATGAATAGAGAGAGGTTAAAGGCATTCCCTTTGAGAAGCAGAACTAGGCAAGGATCCCCACTATCATGACTCCTATTCAATACTGTATTAAAAGTTTTAGCCATAGCAGTAAGACAAGAGAAGCAAATAAGAAGTATCCAAATTGGGGAAAGATGAGGTAAAATTATCTCAGATATATGATATGATAGTATACTTAGAAAACCCTAAAGACTCAGCAAGAAAGCTACTGGACATAGTTGACCAATTCAGAAAAGTGGCAGAATTCAAGATCATCATACAAAAATCAATTTAATTTCTCTATCATTACAAAGAGAATGTAAATCTGGAGCTAAGAAAAACAATACCCATCACAATAGCTAATGAAAAGATTAAATACTTGGGAGTAAATTTAACTACAAACACAAAGGATCTATTCAAAGAAAATTACAAAACAGTACTATAAGAAACAAAAAGATTTGACCTGGAGAAATGGAAGAATGTACCTTGCTCATCAATAAGAAGACTCAATATTGTGAAAATGACAATCCTACTAAAGACAATTTACACCTTTAGTGCAATCCCAATACAAATACCAATTCCATTCTTCAATGAGATGGAAAAGACAATCTCCAATTTCATTTGGAATGGAAATAGACCCTGAATAAGCAAAACACTCCTTAAAAAGAGAAACAAGGTAGGAGGTATCTCAATCTCTGATTTCAAATCCTAATACACTGCCATGGTGGTCAAGAAAGCGTGGCACTGGTACAATGACAGACATATAGATCAAAGGAATAGAATTGAGAATCCAAAAATCAGCCCATTTACCTGTGGTCAACTGATTTTTAGGAAGGAGATTAAATCAATTACGTGGAAAAATGACAGCCTTTTTAACAAATGGTGTTGGCAAAATCAGAAAACCATCAGCAGAAAACTCAAACAAGACCCACACCTCACACTATGCACAATAAACAACCCCAGGTAGATCAAGGACCTAGGACTAAAACTAAGGACTATAAACTTCATTAGAGAAAAGCTTGGAAGAACTCTAGAAGCTCTAATCCACAACATAAACAGTCTCCCCATCCTGAAAAACCTACAACCAGGAGAGGGAAAAATAGATAAATGGGACCTTCTGACAATCAAATACCTAGACACAAAAACTTCTCCCACAAGGTAAAAAGGGAAGCCACAGACAGCACAAATATTTGGCAATGATATGTCTGATAAGGGATTTATATCTAAAATTTATAGAATACTCGAGTGCCACAATAAGATAAACAACCCAACTGAAAAATGGGCACAGGATATGAACAGACACTTCACCAAAGAAGACATTCAGATGGTGAACAACCACATGAAGTAGTGTTCAAATGCTCTAATAGAGATGCAAATCAAAACTACTATGACATTTAATCTCACTTTAATAACAATAGCAAAATTCTACAGAGTACCAAACAAATGTTGTCAAGGTTATGGAGAAACTGGAACCCTTATTCGCTGTTCTTAAGAATGTAAAATGTTTCAATCACTATGGAAAGTAATATTGTGCTTTCTCAAAAAGTTGGAAATAGAAATATCATTTGACCTAGAAATTCCACTACTAGGAATATAACCTAAAGAAACCAGAACTGCCACCCAAGCAGATATATGCACACTCATGTTTATTGCTGCTTTGTTCACAATAACAAAGTGCTCATCAACCAGCAAATGGATAGAGAAGCTGTGGTATATTCACACAATGGAATATTAAGCAACACTGAAAAACAAGGAACTCATTAATTATTATACTAAATAGGTGACCCTGGAGGACATTATGCTGAGTGAAATATCACAGTCACAAAAGACAAATATACTGCATAATACCACTGTTATAAAACAGGACTGACATGGGGGTTGAGGAGAAAATAAGAAAAAAAATGGGATAAATAATGAACACTGCATTGAAACAGATAAGGGAGAGAACTGTATTAAAGGAATATACGATTAGTTATTATTTGCATGACAAGAGTCCAGAATAAGAACTGCATAATAAAGTTGTCAGTGGGGGCTGGGGGGTTGTGTAACAATGAAAGAACCTTTTTTCCAAAGATAAAAGCTGACTGGGAGGGAGAAGAGAGGAAAATGTGCAACAATGAATGAATGGAAATCCAAGTTCTTTATAAACTTTCATTAAAATGTCAATTAAAAAAACAATATTGCCTTTTAGAACATATGAAGTTGATTTTTCTGAGAGATAGATGCTCCCTAGTGTTACTGTTCTCCTTACAAGCCTCTCTATTGTATGACTGAAAGTTGACCCATAGTTTTGTATGAGATTTGAAGAATTGGCCAATTTATATGTTTTTAAGTTTAATTGAAAATGTCCGTATTTTTTTCATCCCCTCTAACCAGAACCATCTATTATGATCCACTTTAGAATTATCAGCAGTAACTTAGGAAATAATGTCCTCTGGATTCATTGTTTCTGTCTTTGCTTTCTGTCCATCTTTGTCCCAGACAAGTAGATGGCTTTTCTTATATGGATTCTTGAAAGCTTTTAAGATCTCAGGTTTGGTGCATACCGAAGAAGGGTGTCACTAGAGTCTTTGGTCTCAAGTTAAAATATTCTTTTCTGAGTTTTGAAGGTACTGTGTCTTATACTCTGCAATAAATCTGGGAATATTATTTATAAAATATTGTATTATACTATACTGCCAGAAAGATGTCTATATTTGTACTTTATTCACTATGCAAAGACATTTGACTATGTGGATCATAATAAGTTGTGGTTGACATTGAGAGGAATGGTAGTCCCAGAGCATTTAATTGTGCTTATGTGAAACCTGTACCAGGACCAGAAGGCTATTGTGTAAACAGAGCATGGAAACAATATATGGTTTACAATTAAGAAGGGAATGTGGCAGGGTTGATCAATCTGTATTCTATCTGCATACTAAGCAAATTATTTGAGAATCTGGACTTTATGAAGAAAAATGTGGAATCAGGATTGGAGGTAGACTTATCAATTACCTATATTAGGCAAATGCCACAACTTTGCTTACTAAAAGTGAGGAGCACTTGAAGCACTTGTTGCAGAAGATCAAGGAATGTAACTTTCAATATGGATTGCATCTCAATGTCAAGGAAACAAAGATTCTTACCATTGTACCAACAGGCAACATTCGGTGGATGGAGAAGAGATTGAAACTGTCAACAACTTCATCTTACTTAAATTTACAATTAACACTCTTGTTACCAGCAGTCAGAAAATAAGACACATTGCACTGAGTAAGTCTGCAGTTAGAGACCTCTCCAAATTATTTAGGCATAATGATGTCAGTTTGAGGACTAAGGTGCATCTGATTCAAGCTATAGTCTTTCCAATGAATAAGGATAACAGATGAATTTATGCCTTTGAGCTGTGGTTTGGAGAAGAGCACTAAACATTCCATGGTCTGCCAAAAGAACAAGTATGTTTTAGAGAGGGTGCAGTCAGATTACTCCTTGGAGGCAAGGATGATGAGGCTTTGCCTCACATACTTCATGCATGTTGCTAAGAGGGGATATTCCTTGGATAGGGACATGATGCTTGGAAGGGTAGAGGATTGACGACAAAGAGGAAGACCATCAACAATGTGGATTGACATGGTGATTCACACAATGGGCTCTAGTGTGTCAGGAAATAAAAAAGATAACACAGGATAGGGCAGGATTCAGCTCTGTTGTTTATAGGGTTGCTGTGAGTTTTATTTTACTCGATGACACCTAAAAACAACAAGAAGTAATGTAGGTATGAGTGTGTCTGTGTGAGTGTGTATGTGTGTGCTTGGTTGTGTGAGGAACAGAGAAACAATAATTATTTTCTGTGCACCAGTTACATATAAAATATGTACTACTTTCTTTATTTTACAATATTATTGAAATAATTATGTGAAACAACTTCATAATAAGAGTATATATTTAAAAGTGTAAAACTACAATCCTAGCAAGATAAAAAAGTCCAAAGAAGAACTGATGTCTTTGAATTGTTAAAAAGTGCTGGCTACATCATGGACTACCAAAAGAATAAACAAGCTTGACTTGAAAGAAATGTACTCAGGATATTTTTTGAAGGAAAAGGAAGTAAAACTTAATTTCAATGCTTTAGGCAGGTTGACAAGAAGAGCAAGTCCTTGGAAAAGACATTATGTGGTGAAAATTAGAGTAAGAAAAAAAGAAAACCCTCATGAGAAGAATTAACACAATGACTAAAACAAAGGGCTTGAACATGGTGAAGATTATGAATATGTTTCAAGATAGGGTGAAGTTTCAATTTGTTGTTCACAGTGTCTCGATGAGTTGTAGTCATCTGCATGACAACTAACAACAAATATAAGATAAGCTGTAAATCTATCACTAAGCATCTATTGATATGGGCATACTGACTTACTTCCAAATTAGGTGACTATCACAGATTACATATTTCTCATTAATATTTACACACTTAGTGAACCAATGGATAGTGCTCATGAGTCAGAGTCAACTAACTGGCAGGGAATTTTGATTGATCTTGTTACTATATTCTTGTGACTATCAAGCTATATTCTTTGTATCATTTCAATTTCTCTTTAAAACTTATTTTAGAAAAACCTCACTGCCTTCAATTCCATTCTTACTCATGACAGCTGCCCACTGGGTTTCTGAAATGACAGGTCTCAACTGGAAATTTCCTATCTTTTAGAGAGTAGCTGCAACACCTTTGCCGTATTGTAAACTGGAAATTGTAAAATGTAGCCTTTTTGTCCCTACCGACTAAGGCACCAGTTATTATGTATTTATATTCTTGCTTGTTTATCATTGTTCTTATTAGTACACCTCATGTCTATCATTTTACTGTATTGAGGTAACTTGTGGGTTGCAGTGATGCAGAAGCTAAACCACTGGTGTGTTTGTTGTCAAAAGGGTCACTCATGGTAGACAAGTTTCAGTAAAGCTTCCAGATTAAAACAGAGTAGTAAACAGGATTGATCATCCACTTCTTAAATAGTAGACATCTGAAAATTTAATGGAAAAAGAAGAACACGGATAGTTATAGCATTAGGGGTAGAGCCCAGGCTGGAAGTAAATAAAATCAAGGAGAAGCAAGTGTAAATGTCCTATATTACTTGGAACATGAAATATAGAAAGTATGACTGTTGGAAAACTAGAAGTTGTGAGCAATAAAATGGAATGAGTGAACATTGAAATTCTAGGCTTTAGCGAGATGACATGAACTGGCATTTTGCCACTTTGAATCAGATAATCACAAGGTGATCTGGAATGAAAAGCAGAAGAATGGTGCTGCATTCATAGTTATAAAGATAATTTCAAGTTCTATCCTGAAGTACAATGTGAGTTTTATCATAAAAAAACACATTTTTAAAAATCTTTTCAGCAATCATTTTAGAAATTCTATTGTCAAACTTCGTCTCCCCCTCTCTCAACATAATTCATGTTTCTTTGGATCTTTATATTCTCTGAGGTCTCAGTGAGAAATTAGTATCCAGTTCCTATTTTTCTTTTCCTTCACTTTTAAATAATTGTCTCAGCCCAAGGACGGAGTATAGGGTTTGGCTATTAGAATTATTCATTTGCTCTCCCAACTTCAAAACTCATTCTCTCCTCCTTTCATTCTCATTCTCTCCTCCTTTCATTCTCTCATTTGCTGCTGTCAAGTGAAAAACTGATTCATAACTTACCTTCCAGCAGGTATTCAGAGGCTGTAAATCACATGGGAAGAGATTGCCCATTTTTCTCTCTTGGAGTCTCTAACGCATTTGAATATCTGGAGTTGCACCATCTTTGGAATAAGAATACAACTCCCTACTGACTACATCACCAGAGCTCCCTTAAACACACTTCATTGACTCATTTGCCAAAATAAAAACTGACATAACTTACACTATATCCCCACATGTGTGTCCCTTAATTTTTATAGTTCTGACAATCTGGCTGGGTTTGAAGTCTTGCCCATGTGGCTTCCTCAGGTTCTATAATGATGAATTTCTTTACTGACTCTGGCACTGCCCTGTTTAATTCCCACTTTTCCTCCATGCTGTCTAAGAATATCAAAAGTTTATATTCATGAATTTTCTCAGCTGTATAGTGGACAGAAAATAAAAATACTCTATTAGCCTCTGCCCAGCTAACACAGGGGAAAGGCAAAGAGTCAGTAAGCTCAGGTTCAATCTTATCCCTACTCTGATGAAGAGAAAACTCCTTAACTTCTATGAACCTTGGCCTTACAGGGGGAGTTGTACTGCTAATCCAGAAGCTTCACCTGTCTGGTGGCTCAAATGCACTGGGAGTTCCACAGGGAAAGATGGACAGTTGCTTCCCATGAGATTTCCAGCCTCCGATATCCAATGGAGGTTCAGCCATGAGTTGATTCCAACTCTACAGCAATAGTTAAAGTAAACATGAAATAATTTTACAGCTCCGGTGGCATAGTGGTAAGGAGTTGCACTGGCAATTCAAATTTATGTGGTTTGAATCCACCAGCTGCTCCTTGGGAGAAAGATGGGCAATCTTCTCTTGTGTGAGCCATTGATTTTGAAAACCATCTATGGGTTGATCTTGACTCAACAGTATATAACAACAACAGTAAATCCAAACATCAAATGAAATTATATGTAAATCCCTTAGCTAACTGGCTGACAAGGACTAGATGGACCAACAACTAACATCTGTTCTTATTATTATTGAACAGAACCTCCTTTCTTTGTTCCTGTCATCA
This sequence comes from Elephantulus edwardii, assembly GCF_000299155.1. Classification (NCBI taxonomy): domain Eukaryota; kingdom Metazoa; phylum Chordata; class Mammalia; order Macroscelidea; family Macroscelididae; genus Elephantulus; species Elephantulus edwardii. Next base: position 2,532,151 of record NW_006399998.1, on the reverse strand, counting down.
TGTTCTAAGTATCTTGAATGAGAACAGGAGTAAAATTAATAAATAGATTAAGATGGGTAAAAGGAAAGATAGTAAACAATAGAGGTTAATAGATATTTAATTAATTATACTATTAAATGACAATTAATGCAATGAACCAAAACATGTAGGAATTATTGTATAAAAAATAATATGTCTTGCAAACATTTACCCAATTATTTTAATAATAAATATCTTTGTACACAGAATTTCATATAAACGCTCTATTTTATTTGTCATTTTCTCCAGTACACTTAATTCCATGGAAGAAATATGCTCGGAACTCAAACTTATGCACTGTCAACTATCTTTACTAACCAGATAACTTTTCAGATTTCAGCCTCTCTCGTCATTTTCCTAATCTGCTCTTCAGAAAGATTTCTTGGAACACTTTACCTACTGCTCGAACTACCTGAATTTTTGGAGATGTGTCTCAACATGCTTCTCTAGGTTGAGACTCTTAGATTGTTTGTCTTTTATTATTTTGATCATATATCTTATAATTGACCTTGGTTTGAAACCGCTGCTTTTACCTCCACTAAGCCCAGCCTTTCTAGGAAGTCTGTGTCATCATTAATTTTCTGTTGATTTCTTCTTCCACAGTTCTGAGTTTGATGTTTGACTTGTACTACCCGGTAGTGAAGTTTTCATTGCTCAGAGCTAATGCTACTAATTGGCAGAACACAGAGAGAGACAAAGGTGGAGATCTACAGAGCCAGAATGTTTAGCTGTTGTACTAAAGAAAACAAACCAGCCAGTATGACAGAATACCATATTTTAAATTCAGTGAACTTGTTTTATACAATAACGTGTTTAGATTTAATATTTTTGGAGGAGTATTTTATGGTTTTTAAGATACCATTTGGGAACCACACACAAAAAAATAACACCTTGTACTTTGAACCACTTGTATTTACCAAGTAGCTACATGCTGAATATGTAACCTAAGAGAAACCCAAACTCTCTGTCTTCAACTCAGCCAAAAGAGAAGTTCTGAGAAAGGGTTGTTGTTGTTGTTCTGTGCCATCGAGTTGCTTGCGACTCATAGCGACCCTATGTACAACAGCCCTAAACTCTGCTCTATCCTGTGCCAATCGCACTGTCACTGACACACCCATCCAGATTACTCCAGTGAATGAATCAATCCACCTCATAAAGGGCTTTCCCCTCCTGTGCTGTCCCTCCACCCTACTGAGCATGATGTCCCTCTCCAAGGACCAGTCCCTCCTTACAAAATGCTCAAAATATGTTACACGGAGCCTCAGAATCCTTGCTTCTAAGGAGCAGCCCAGTTTAACCCTTTCCAGGATGACTCTGTTTGTTTTCCTAGCAGTCTATGGTACCCTCAATACTCCTCTCCAGCACCATGGCTCAAAGTTATCAATTTTCCTTCTATAACTCTCAGATGCATAACAAGTGATAGCAAAGACCATGGCTTGTATCAGATGCACCTTAGTCTCCAGAGACACACCATTGCTCTTCAGTACTTTGGAGAGGTCCCTTACAGCTGACTTTCCCATCACAATACATCTTTTAATTTCCTGGCAACTGGTGTCAAGAGTGTTGACCATGGAGCTAAGCAAACTAAAGCTGTGAACAATCTCAATCTCCTCACCATCCATCCTGATGCTGTCAATTGGCCCAGAGGTGAGAATCATTGTCTTCTTGACATTGAGCCTCAATCCATATTGAAGGCTGCAGAATGTACTTGGAAAAACTCATCAAGAACATGTTTCTGTAAATGAATTGAGATTGTGACTATTTTTTTTTCCCTCTTCCATGTTAGCTGAAGGGAAATCTTCATCCAAGGGGAGAGCTGCTGACCCACAGGCTGTACCTGTGGGCATATAAATCCACAAAGGAATCAGATCCACAGGAGAAAGATGACAATCTCCTTCCATGCATTTTACAACCTTGGAACCCAATGAAGGGTCAGCTACGGATCAGCTCCAACTTTATACCAATGGGAGAATTTAACTGAAGTTCTTCTTAGTTTATTACAAGTTTCTTCCACGATCTTCATAATAAAGTCCACAGAAGCAAATTAACATCACAATTTATTTGATACTACACATTTTCAACGTAGTTACTAAAAATAATCCACTAAAAATCAGAAAATACGATTTGTGGTGACTGTTAACAAAATTATTTGTCTCATTTTATGAAAACGATTTCTAATAATTGACACTCTCTAAAATAAATATACAAATTTAAAGCTTTTACTTAAGGAATTAAGATGATCCACTTAAAGCAGAGCCTAAAATTTCCATATTGAACATCAGAGAATCTTACTGTTAACATGTATAATGTTCTGAAATACTAGCCATACCATTAAAAGCCTCTAATAAGTTGCATTGCTCACATCTATCACATTTGATCAAAAGTACTTCCTCTGGTTAATGGTGTCCATAAGGAAGTTGTTATTTTTCTCTCTACTTCTATATTGTCTGATTATTCCTTATCTTTACTTATCTGCTTGGAAACCAGTATTTTTCATTTGAATCTTTTGATATGACAGGCTAGAATACTACTTCAGTGCTATTCTTGAGAGCCTAGTCATGTTCAAACTTCCTAGAATAATATATCTTTAAAAAGCAAAAGTACTAGTATTTAACAAAATAAACAAAACAAAAATTTCACAATGCAGGCATTAGAAAGTATGGTTTGTTTTCTTAAGTAGCAAGTATAAGAGAGACTGCCTATTCCTCAGGTAAAAAGCAAATCAAACCCAAAGGAAATTATTTTCATCTAGACCCGAGGATGTTGACAAAGTAAATCATTCAGTTTTCCTAGAATACAGCCAAACTGGAAGCTAATTTACTGCTGGCTGATGTCAGAAGCAATCTAACTTGTCCACCACAGAAGCCACACAAAGAACATCATTCATAAGTAAACTACCTTGATAAGAAGCCATTCTCCCAGCATAATTAGAAAATACAATGCAAGAACTAAAGCTGAAGCCTCAATAATAAAAGACACTAAATCCTCTTTATAACTTCCATGACATAAAAAGAAAGTACAACAGAGTGGGTCAGATTAATCCAAGCCGGTATCACCTCAAAGCAGTTAAATATACCTAATTATTTTTCTAAACTGAAAGAAATGGAAATATATTTCAGATGTCAAATATAGTTTAGAGAGATTTCAAAGAGAATTCCATGTCTCATTCACTTATTCAAGCAATAATTACTACACACTCTTTGACCAAATAATCCCGCCCCCAAATATTATTGGCATTGTTTTATCTTGGTAAGGGTAAGATCTCCAAATAAAGGTAATATTCATTTTCGACATAAACTTTGCTCTAGGTTTCAGAAAAGCCACAGTGACAATTCTCAGCTTTTAAAAAAGTGCTAGAAGTGCTCATTTACATAACCAGAATAAAATATCTGTGTTCATTATATTTTCCGTTTAATAAGTATTTTTTTAAATACTAAGTGGAGAGTTGTTTTCTAAATCCAGGCATACACTTACCTACCTGTAGCCCACAGGTTATCCAAGCTTTGTTTTCATTGTTGTTGGCTACTATAGAGTCTATGATGATGCATTAGGATATTGTGAAGAGCAAATACCAATCCCATTCTTCAAGGAGATGGAAAAGGTAATATCCAGTTTCATTTGCAATGGAAAGAATCCCCAAATGAGCAAAGCACTCCTTAAAAATAGAAAAAAAGGTAGGAGGCATCTCACTCCCTGATTTCAAATCCTACTACACTGCCTTGGTGGTTAAGACAGCATGGTACTGGTACAATGACAGACACATAGATCAAAGGAATATAATTGAGAACCCAGAAATCAGCCCATCTACATATGGTCAACTGATTTTTGACAAGGAAATGAGATCAACTAAGTGGGGAAACGACAGTATTTTTAACAAATGGTGCTGGCAAAATAGGAAAAATATCTGCAGAAGACTCAAGCAAGATCCACACCTCACTGCACATACAAAAACCAACTCAAGGTGGATCATGGATCTAGGACTAAAACCAAGGACTATAAACTTCATTAAAGAAAAGCTTGGAAGAATTCTAGTAGTCTTAATCCAGAACATAAACAGTCTTCCAAATATCCTGAAAAATCTACAACCAGGACAAGATAAAATAGATGAATGGGACCTTCTAAGAATCAAATCCCTATGCACATCCAAAAAC
>NW_006399998.1:2526204-2527882 GCF_000299155.1 Elephantulus edwardii | reverse complement strand
GAAGCCACAGACTGGGAAAAAGTATTTGGTAATGACATGTCAGATAAGGGACTTATATCTAGAATTTATAAAATACTTGAGCACCACAAGATAAAGGTAAATGATCCAATAGAAAAATGGGCACAGGATATGATCAGACAGTTCACCAAAGAAGACATTCAGATGGCCAACAAGCACATGAAGAAATGTTCTAAATCCCTAGCTCTAATAAGCTTTCCCACGCTATGCGAGCGTGTGTCTCGGCCATGATCCACCCGAACTGGAGTGATGTCGGCAGACCCCACCTTTGAGTGTTTGCTTCTTTCTTATGCTCTTCGCTCTGGAGTCACTTCTCCAGCTTCAGCTCAACTAACAGCTTCTCCAAGCGTCACCCTGGGAAGTGCTTTGAGACTTTTCTCATCAACAAGGGCAGGAAGTTGACTGTTCTGCACCAAAGTATTTGATACCACTCAGTATTCTAAAGGAAATGATACTGACTTGTGATTTGGTTGGGATCAATAGGGAAGCACAGGCAGTCTACCAAGATGCAGTGTAGTGAAATGATAGGACCAAAATGTTAGGTGGGAAAGTTACCCAAGCACTTCTGCTTTCAATTAACTGTCTGGCCCGCGATTCTGTAGGAATGGCATGTCCTGGTTACTGTGATATTGAAATCATGCACAGTACTCATTTTTTCCCTCCTCAGATGATTCCATTAATTGCCTAGAAATATCTTTTTCTTACCTGTTATTTATCAATTTTTCCCAGTATTTTTATATGGAAAAATTGTATTGAAGACACTTAGTATGCAGTTGATAAGAGGAATTTGGAATAATTATGGTTGGTGATTATTTTTTTTATACTGTACGTGCCAAAGCTTTACTACTGTGGAAATACAACTGTTTTAATAACAGATTTACATTCCACCAAAAAAAAAAGAGAGAGATGCAAATCAAAAGCAACATGAGATACCATCTCACCACAGTCAGAATAGAAAAATTTAACAGAACAGCAAACAACAAATGCTGGCGAGGTTGTGGAGAAATTGGAACTCTTATTCACGATTGGTGGGAGTGTAAAATTGTGCAACCACTGTGGAAGGCTGTATGGCACTTTTTCAAAAAGTTGCAAATAGAGATACCGTTTGACCCGGCCATTCCACTACTGGGAATATATCCAAAAGAGACCATAACTGACACCCACGCAGATATATGCACACCCGTGTTTATTGTGGCTCTGTTCACAATAGCAAGGAGTTGGAAACAACCCAGGTCTCCATCAACAAACTAATGGATAGAGAAGCTGTAGTATATTCACACAATGGAATAATACGCTGCATTGAAAAACAAGGAACTCATGCAATATTATTCAAAATGGGTGAGCCTGGAGGACATTATGCTGAGTGAAATAGATGCAAAAGAACAAATATTGCATGGTGCCATTGTTTTAAAATGGGACTGATATCAGGGTTGGGGTAAGACTGAGAAAAACTGGATAAATTGTGTATACTGCACTGAAACAGATAAGGGAGTGAATAATCTAAAAGCCATGTATAATAGGGTCTTATGGTTATCATAAGAGTCCACAATTAAGATTAAGGTTGCATAGTGGAATGTACTTGGGGCAGTGGGAGGGGTGCGGGGGGATTGTGTACCAGGAAAGGAGTGTTTCTTTTACGTTTGAAAGAGAGGAGCGAACT
>NW_006399998.1:2520009-2526054 GCF_000299155.1 Elephantulus edwardii | reverse complement strand
AAAAAACAAACCTCTGCTCTATCCTACACTGTCTTTTCACTCTCCACCGTGTTCAAGTCCATTATTGCAGCCACTGGGTCAAATCAAATCCTTGAAGAACTTTCTCTCTTCTACTGACTCTCTGTTTTTCCCAGCATGTCATCTTTACCCAAGGAGTAGCCTTTTCTTATAAGATGCTCAAAGTACATCTACTGATGAAGTCTCACCATTACTGCCTCTAAAGAACACCTGGCTGCATTTCCTCCTAGTCAGTTATGTTTTTTCTTTGGACACCCCATGGCATATTCAATACAATTTGCTAATGCCACAATTCAAAGGCATCAATTCTTCAATCATCCTTATTTATTGCCCAACTATCATGCGCGGGCAAAACAATTGACTATTCTATGGCTTAGGTCATGTGCAAGATTAAGAAATATGATTTGGTGGTCTTTGAAATATTCCTTAATAACTTTGCTATACAATCTATGACTTCAATGGACCTTCTACAGAAATAATTTTCATTCTGTGACTTTCAGATTTTCCTAAACATTCAGAAGATTTAACTTTTACTTACTTTTTAACAAATCTATCATGACACCTTTTATATCTTTGCATCAAACATCCAATATTGCACAGGAAGAAAATGATAAAAACTTTATACAAGGAAAATTGTATTAATTTTACAAATCAGACAATTAAGTTCTAATCTTAGTGCCTCACCCACTTACTTCCCTAATAAATTCCATTCTTTTTTTTTAATTTAGTTTGTTTCTTTTTCATTTCAATGAACATCTACAGAGATTTTGGAATTCCATTCATTCATTGTTGCACCCTTCTCCCCGCACAAACCCCTCCCCTGCCTCCCCCCCCCCGTTTGCTCCTCTCCTTGAAAAGCAAAACTCCATTCTTAGTACCACAACTGTGAGTCTGTAAGTCAGCAGTATATTAACAAAGCTCTTGCTGTTGGTGTGGCTCTCAAGGCACCATGAGGCTGAGCTATGAGCTCTTTATCTGTTTTCTACTCTGAGGCAGTGAGAGGCTGTGCTGTTCTCACTCACCTTCGCCCTTTCAGAGAGACACTCATGGCCCTGTGCCCCTGTGTCTGGTTTTCTACCCTTTAGATACTCTCTTGAATATAGCAACTTTCCTTTGGGTTTCCCAGGTTGAAAACTCAATGGAAGGAAATGGTTCTTTTTTTATCCTTCAAAGTTACTGGTTAATTTGAAATACTGGAGGCACACAATCTTTGGGTTAGAAGCACAACATATTAAGGACTATGTCCCTAAATCTACCTGGAATTGAACTATTACCACTTTCACTTGAGGACATTTTATACAGAAGTGAAACAAATGTTGAGGCTGGACAAAAATAAATTATGCGCTTCATCATTTCAGTCAAGTGATTGACCATGTGAGAGTGGAGCAAAACAAAGTAAATCAACAGGCAATTATGAGTAAAATAGTTCATTAAATCCTTCAGATACATTGTAGGAAAGAATTTTTTTTAGAAAAATCTAAAATTGTAAGATAAAATGGAAGAATAGGAATTATTCAATGAGATGAAGTCATTCCTTATTGTCCTTTAATAAAAACTGAAGGAACTCTTGTGACCCAGTGGGTGAAGAATTTCCTTACTCACCCAAAAGGCATGTGATTCAGCAGCTGTTCTGTGGGATAAAGATGGGCAATCTTCTCCTACACAATTTGTATGCAACCTCTGAAAAACCACTAGATAATCAACTATGGGTTTGCTCCAAGTTGAAAGCATGTAACCATAACCACAACAATAAAAATTTAATGGGCACAACTGCTAACCAAAAGATCAGTGGTTCAAAGTCATCATAGAAGGAAGGTGTGACAGTCATGTCCATGAAGACCATAGTCCTGGAGACCCTGTATGGCAGTTCTACTGTGTCCCACAAACTAATTGTGAGTTGAGATTGATTCTACTACATTTCTACCATAATAAATCCTGCCAGAAGGCCAATTCTTATCCAGATGTCATTTCTTCAGGGATGTCCCATTTTTATGTATTTTGAACAAGGACAGTGCCTGGCAACATGACCAGCTGTGTTTTTTTAAGAGTTATAACACAAAATTGAAGAAAATGAGGCACTAATACTGTTCCTACTCAAAATAAAACCTCTCCTTGAGAACATAGAACCAGCAGTCACTGGCATTCAAAGGGTTTGGTCACAGGGTTAAAATCAGAAATGTAAAGTGTTGAGGTAAAAGAACTAGAGGAAGCCATTCTAAGAAGCCTCTCATTTCAGCTGAGTTTAAAAAAGGTTCATAGTTGACCCTCTATTGGGTTTCTGAGACTGCATATCACATTATCACATGGGAAGAAATTTTCCACCTTCCTCTCATGGAGCTGCTGGTGGATTTGAAGCAGCAGAAAGGCTCTTCCTCTATATTAACAGCACAACTGTCTATAGAATAAGTCACCAGAGCTCCCTAAAAGAGGACAGTGAGGTCCTTGGGCTGAGAATCTAATTGGGCCCTACTGTGTGGCATACAAAAATTCTACTGCTGATCACCCATGCACTGCTGGGTCCTAGAGGTATGATGGTTAAATAAATGGTCAGTAGTTCAAATCCACTAGGTACTCTGAGAGTTGTTGTTGTTGTTAAGTGCCGTTTGAGTCATCGGCAACTCATAGGGACCGTATGAACAAAAGACCTGGACACTTGGATAACTTTCATCCTTTCTCCAGGTTCATACTCTGGGAGTAGAATTTTTAAACCACCAATCCCACTTTCTAGGGTTTGTTGTCCCCCCCCTCCTTATTTTATCTTACCTTGCTTTATTTACAAAGAATCTAAAATGAAAAAGGAATTGTTTCTGTTTTTATGTGCCCTCAAGTTAAATTGAGGGCACATAAAAATTGTTCATGACCCTATGAACAGTAGTTCTGAATCTTGCCCTCTCCTGGGCCAATCTCATTGACTCTGACACACCTGATCTCATTATGCCAGTCACTATTGTCAATCCATCTCATCCAAAATCTTCCTTTCCCACATTGACCCTTTACTTTTCAAGCTTGACGTTCTTCTCCAAGAATTGGTCCCTTCTAGCAACATGTCTTATGTTTGTGAGACAGAGTTTCACAATTCTTACCTTTAAGGAGCGGTCTGGTAAAACTCTCCAGGACAGACCTGTCAGTTCTCTTGGCAGTCCATTGTATTTTCAATAATCTACCCAGTACCACAACTCAAAGAAATGATTTCTATTGTCATCCTGAGTCATTGTTCAACTCTCAGATGCATAGCAAGCAATTCAGATGCCCATGGCCTTGATTGGATGTACCTTAATCTCTAGACTGGCATTGTTACTGTTTAGTATTTTGGAGAGGTCCCTGAGAGCAGACTTTTCCAAAGCAACTCATCTTTTGATTTCTTGACTGCTGGTGCTAACAGTGGATCTGAGCAAAATGAAATTGTCAACAATCTCAATCTCTTCTCCATCTATCTTGATGCTGCCAATAGACCTGGTGGTTAAAAATATTTATTTACTTGATGTTGAGATGCAAGTCATACTGAAGACTGCAGTCCTTGACCTTCTGCAGCAAAAACTTTAAGTGCTCCTCAATTTCAATGAGACAGGTGTGTCATCTGTGTAATGTAGGTTGTTGATGAGTCTTCCTCCAATCCTAATGTCATGTTCTTCATAAAATCTGGCCTTTCTTTTATTTAATATTTTTTAAGTTTTATTGTATTATTTTTGTGTGCGTGTACCGTCAAATCAGATCTGACTGGTACTGGAGGAGATTGCCCCTCCTTCCCTGGCAAAGCATCTGGTGGATTCGAACCGTGCACCTCTGGGATTGTAGTTGCAGCTTCTTGCAACTAGGCCACCAGAGCTCCCCTAGAATCTGGCCTTTCAAGTGATCTGTTTAGTATATATAGATTGGGAAAAATACATGAAGACAGAATAGATCTTGGACAGTCTTTTCTTCATTTTGTACCATGCAGTGTTCCCTTCCTCTGTTCATAAAACAACTTCTGGTATGGGCCTAAGTTTCGTATTAACACAATCAAGTGTTCTGGGATTACCATTGTACTTTTTTTTAATTTCTTTTCTATTGGTTTGCTTATAGAGTTCATATGCATTCATTCATATTATGTTTCATACAATCATTCTTATTCATTGTTTTATAAAATGAATCACCATTGGACCCTGCTAATCATCAGTCTGCCTTTTCACTTGGATTCTTCCCATTTCTTTTCCCCATTCCCTCCACCCACCAAACTGTGAAACTCTATGGTTTTGCCCCTACACATTCTCACCCTTTCACTCTCATTCCTTAATTACCTGGGTTTCCCATACATGTTTTACTAGTTATTTATTTTTACAATAATGGCCTTATGCAGTACTTGTCCTCATGAGACTGAACTAGTTCGTGTACAGTAATACTTTCCAGTTTCTTCCAAGTTTTGTAGTACTTCTCACAATCGTTGCTCTTGAGTGCTGCGTGGTATTCCATTGTGTGAATGTACCACAATTTCTCAATCCATTCAACTATGGTTGAACATTTAGGCTGTTTCTATGATGATGAATAATGCTACTATAAACATTAGTATATAAGTCTCTGTATCTCAGTTTTCATTTCCTTGGGGTACTGATGTGTCACATGTCATAATGGTTACTCATGGTGGACAGTGTTTGGTGGACCTCCCTGATTAAAACAATCCTGGAAGCAAGATTGATATCCACTTCTGAAATATCTTGCCTCTGGAAACTATGAACTTGGAGAAATGATGAAAGTTATACAAGTGTTTAGGTCTGTCATTCATATGGTCACTATGAGTCATCTACGACTCAACAGCACTTAACAATAACAACATATTCCTATTGGTGAAATGGCTGTATCATACGGAGTTCCTATGTTCAACTTTTGGTACAATCACTCTGGAAGACAGTTTGGCGTTTCCTCAAAATGTTGGGATTTATATTCTACTTAATGTAAGCCACAGTTTGTTTTGATCCACTCAGTACAACAATCAGAAGTGAATTCACTAATAAACTAATGAACTGTTTCAGGACTTCAATTTGCACTATTCTCACTAGAAACTGGAAACAAACCCAAATTAAATTAGTGAACAGAGGAGGGACTTTTTATAAACTTCAAGTCTCATAACTCTTAGATATGCTCTTGCAAGCAAAATTAGCAAATATTTAAATATATACTTTCCCTCAATAAATTATCAAACTAGATTTAATTCTGGGAAACTTGAATAATTATCCAAACCTTGATAATGAAAAGATTAAAATATCTACTAAAGTTGTCTGTAGGAGAAGGATGGACAAACTCCTCCTGTGCAATTAACTGCCTCTGAAAGTTTACCAGCTTTGTGTTAGATCTGACTCAATGGTAACAACAACAACAACAGTAAAATTGTCTGCTGATCATATAATATTTAGTCTATATCAAAAGCACTAGAGTTCAAGAATTCATAAATAATATACTAAACAATTACTAGTGTTTGCAAGGTCATTGCGATTGCAGTTCTCATTTTAGTTTCACTATAAATAGAAGTTGCAAAGATAGACATTCATATATAATTAAACATCTTACTTTAAAACATGAATATATTATGAAATGTTAATGTAATGCATCAAAAATTATGTGATCTGACATGAATTTGTTACTGAATATGGAGAACATTTTCTGTTTCTTTTTAAACTTTGAAACAATAGATTTTTTTTTTTTTTTGCAATTTAGGAACACTTGACATTTCAGAGAGCATTGTTTCAAATTTCTGGGGATCTTAAGAGAAGACAGTTATTTTGGACTTTCAGGAAATACCCCTACCTTCTGGGATCAATAATGGGCCAATTACTCTGAAATCCTTGGTAATTTAGTTGTTGTTGTTGTTGTTGTTATGTGCCATCGAGTCATTTCCGACTCATAGCGACCCTATTCACAACAGCCCTAAACCCTGCTCTATCCTGGCCAACCGCACCGCCTCTGAAACACCCATCCCGATTACCCCAGTCACTGAATCAATCCATCTCATAGAGGGTCTTCCCCTTCTGCGCTGTCCCTCCACCCTCCCAAGCA
>NW_006399998.1:2510336-2517269 GCF_000299155.1 Elephantulus edwardii | reverse complement strand
TTTAGAGGAGTATCTGACAGACAGTAATTTGTGGAGCAGTTAAAGATAAATCCCTTATTGTGGGGGTAAGCATTAGTTAAAGTGTTGACCCCCCTCTTAGCCCAGTGTCTTGGCCCACTTACTTCCCAGCTGCACCCTCCACCAGGATAACACTTCTCATCTACCAAGTCCCTTCAGAAGGGACTTGGTAATTTAGTTAACCCTTGCCAAAACAGTAGCAGTCTTTCTTTTTCCTCCTTCCTTATGCACAAGAAATTATGCCACAGTGTCTTTCTGTTCAAGAGAGAGAAAGTACCTGTTCTGATGTCTCGAGTAAATTTTCCTTATATTTTACATAATCACAAATAGCTAAAGCCCCAAATATTTTTCTAGCACATCTCATTTTTGCTCAAGTTGTTGTTATTGTTACTACTGATGTTGTCCTTGTTGACCATGATTCATAGTTACCCTGTGAATAGCACATCAGAAACATTCCCTATTGTGCACCATCATCAGTCTTCATGCTCAAGCCCATTCTTGCAGTAACTGTGGTTAAATATGTAGCTTTTAATGCATCCTAGTAGATCGCACTTAACAACAATAACAATGGCAAGAAGTAGCTCTGGAAAGTTCTAGGTGTTGCACATCTGGTGGTGGACTGCTAACACAATACAGGCACCTTTCTGGCAGTTTAACTCTGTCGGCAGCTCCTCAGGAGAAACATAAGCTCCCATGCAATTAACAGTCTCAGAAAACCTACTGAAGGGTTAGTTCGACTTGATAACAATGAGAATAGCACTAGAAAGAATGAAGAAATGTTCATTTCCTCAATGAATCAAGACTTCAAAAAGTCAAATCAAGTGCCATCCCTGGTGCCCTAGAACCTAACAGTAAAGTTGGGAAAGTGAAGGAAAAAGCAAATATGTAAGGATCTTTAAGTGGAGAAATATAGATGTGTATATTAAAAATTCAGTCTAGAGGGGAAATGCAATTGGGAATTAATTTCAGTAAGTTTCTGAGTGAGCTGTGCTAAAGATGATACAGAAGCTTGCCATATATAGAAACTCAGGAGAGCTGAGAAAGGAGATCCGAAAGGAGGAATACACATGTGGTGAGAAGCAATATATTTATCATCATGGAATAAAGATTTAATAAAATCTATTATATATCTTACATTATTTGGAGCCATAGTACACAAACGAACCCAGCTCAATCCCTCTGGCCACATTTGGATGCCTGCTCAGTTAACGTGTGCCTTCCAATCTTCTTGAGATATAAAGGGAATATGATAGTTCAGAACTAGTCTTTTCAATTTCTGCAGACACTTTTCAGGGCTACCTGAGTGTTGATGATGTTTATTTCAGGTGATCCTGGGAGATGTGTGAGCTACATATGTTGATCCATCTCATATGAAAGAAGTATATTAAAGAAATAAAGAAAGGAAAGGGGGAAAGCCCAAAAGTTACTATGGAGTTGACTTGATTTCAGTGCAAATACTTCAGGAGAATGGTGTTCCATAGTGTTTTCAGTAGCTAAATTTTTAAATTAGATTGTCAAGCTGTCTTTAATGGTGCCCAAGCACTCCAAAGGCACATTAGCAGTTATATAAACATAGAAATCGACTTGCTAAAATGCACCTTTACATGAATTCCTTAAAAAAATACCTGCAAAAAAAAAAACAATATAAATCCTCTTGACTGGGAAAGAAATTTGTTCTTAAAATACATCTTATTCTAATTTCATTAATCAAAAATTATAGGTCACCAGATTATATATAAAAATATTTCCCTAATGCAGAGTATTGCTGCTTTTCAACACATCTGAGTACTTCTGATGTTTTGTTAAAATACATGAAGTTATAATGCTGTAAGTTTTTCTGACATCATTAGAACATATTCTACAGCACCAGAGAATATTAACAAGTAACACTTTTTTCTCTACCATGTCCTGAAATCTTTTTCTACCAAAACAATCTTATTCACAATCACAATGACCAAGATATGATATTTCTTTTAAAGTTGATAAACTCGGGCAGGCTCATGGGTCTCGGTTCTCTGAGCTAATGTAATTTTGTTTCCAATAACAATGTAGTTATTTCTCTTTGAAGAGCAAAGTCTTCATGCTAGAAGTAGTGATGTAGAGATTAATGTGATATTGCACATGTCACAACAGACCCCAGTGAGAATACATTTTTTGATGGGGAAAAAGTAAGGGTGACAGTTAACATAGATATTCCAAATCGCCAGGGGCTCTAAAACCACAGAAAAATATCTAGTGCTTTCTTTCCCTGATTTTATAAACAATTTTTAAAAACTTAGGGTTAGAATGTGAATCTTGTCAGCAGTCTGTAAAGTTGTTTTACTTAGTACAACGTTTTGTAAGACACAGTGTCACACAGGGTAGATACTCATTTAGTACTCCTAGGAGCAGTGCAGAAAACCTTGCAGTGTGTCAAAACAGGTAAAAATATCCAATATGATCCTGTCATTTTAAAAAGTAGAAGTTACTGGCTAAATTGTTCCCCCTTAGAAAAGTGTGCATTGATAACCTTTAGAAATAGGTGTTTTCTTTTGTTATTAGTTGGACCAATTAAGTCATAGCAGAGTAGGGTAGATCATCTTCCTAATCTCTTCCAGAAAAGTGGTGTTTTAAAACAGTAGAAAAGACATGGGAAGAGTCACGGAAAGGGGAAGAGAGCATGTGAAGATCCTTCTATTAGCAAAGGCATGTCCAGGATTGCTGGCAAAAGCCAGAAGCCAGGAGAGAGGCGAGGAATAGTTTCTCAGACAGAATCCTGGAGAGGAATTGGTATGGCCACATTGGACTTCTAGCCTTAGGCATTGACAGAATTGAGTATCTGCTCTCTGGAGCCACTCACTCTGTGGAATATTGTTTTAACATGGGCAACCAAGATAACAGATAAAATTCTACACAGCCTCACCTATTGTTGTTATTGTTGTGTACCATCAGGTCAGAATCAACCTAGAGTTGACCTTAACAGTAATCACAGCAGCTGGCTATTTCAACCACGTGTCATCGGGATTGCAGCACTGATTCTTACCACTAGGCTACTAGAGCTGGCCTATAGTGTATTTTATTCCTTTTGTTTCATATTATAAAGTGGAGAGAGGAAAATGAGAAAGAGAACTGGCTAATTTAGTTTATCTCTAACAAAAGCACTTTTCCCACATATCCCTGCTGCACAATTCACATATCTGCATTATAATACTATCTGAGTTAATGCACTTAAGAAGTTTGATAAACATGATACAGAGCTCTGGTGACATAGTTCTTTACAGGTTGAGCTGCTAAAGGATAGATCAGAGGTTTGAATCCATCAGCTACCGGGTGGGAGAAAGATGAACAATCTCAGGGTTACAATAAATCAGAACTGAGAAAATATCTTAGATTCTACAATCTATTTTCTGTTTTGAAACCTGTAACAGTGAGTTTGGCTTAATGACCATGAGTCTTGGTAGTGCAAAACATAAACCATCATGTGAAACCTATACTTGGACCAGGAGATAGTCATCAGAACAGAGCAGGGAAACACTGCATGATTCAAGATCAGCAAACATGTGTGTCAGGGAGGCATCCTATCTCCATACCTTTTCAATCTATATGCAGAACAGACCATAGAGGAGGCTGGGCTCTATGAGAAGGAATGTGGCATCATGATTGGAAGAAGACTCATTAGTAATGTGCATTATACAGAAAACACAACCTTGTTTTCTGAAACAGAGGAAGACTATTAGCATTTGCTGCAGAGTCAAGGACTGTAGTCTTCAGTATGAATTGCAGCTCAGTGTCAAGAAAAAAAGATTTCTCACAACCAAGCCAATTAACAGCATCATGATAGATGGAGAAGAGATTGAGATTGTTAGCAATTCCAGCTTGCTTAATTCCACAATATTGAAACCAGAAGTCTAGGTACCTGCAATCAGGAAATCAAATGATGAATTTCATTGGGAAAATCTGCTGTCAGAGAAGTCTACAGAGTACTAAAGAACAACAATGGCAGTCTAGAGACTAAGGTGTGCCTGATCTAAGCCATGGTCTTCATAATTACTTTCTATGCATCAGAGATCTGGATAATAATTAAGGATGAAAGGATAAGAATTGATGCCTTTGAGTTATGATACCGCATGTTCTCAGGAAAACAAACAGGTCTTACCTAGATAGGGTGAAAACAAGCTGCTCCTTGGAAGCAAGGATTTTTAAGCTACATCTCACATACTTTGGGTATGTTTCCAGAAGGAGACTGTCTAGAAGGGTGGAGGGACAGTACAAAAGAGGAAGACTCTGGATGAGATGGATTGACTGAGTGACTAGGTTAATAGAGGTAGTTGTGTCAAAGACAGTAAAATTGTCTCAGGATAGGACAGGGTTCTGAGCTATTGTACATAAGGTGCCAGTGACTCAATGGCAAATAACAACTCCATAAAGAAATTAGAGCACTTACCCAAACATAGAATTAGAAAAACAACATGATGGTCACATTTTCTAGGATGAGGTTTGCTTTCCTTCTGCCATTCTATGAGCAAGAGCTGTATTGTCATGTTTTGAATGAGATGCTCTCAGATCAAATGTTAAATGACTGCCAATTCTAATATTTTGACATTCCATGTGAAAAGCTGAACCATTCAGGTTGCAAGATACAGGAACTGACATCTGTTGATCAAAAATGTTGACGATTACAGAGACCTTCAAAATGAAGTGAATGAGTGAGCTGTGATGAGCTTAGTGATTGCTCAGAAATTGTTCACATTACACCTTTCCTCCCAGGTAGAGAGAACAGGCAGCTTCCAGGAATAAATTATAACTACCATGACGACGACGAAGAGAGAGCTACGTTGGCCTAGTGGAAAGGAAGCTATGCTACCAAGCCGAAGGTGGGTGATTTTCATCTGTGGCCCTCAGCCAGGATAAAATTGTTTTCCTGTCTAACATTCTAGGTAGTACAGCACTGGTCTGTGCGTTGCTGTACAGAGATAACTCGTGGTTGCTGTGATGCTGAAGACTGTGACAGTGATGTGCCAGTCGTGGTAATGGATACCCATGGTGGATGGTGCTGGCTGGAGCTTCCCAACTAAATCAAGCCTCGAAGCAGGAGCGGCATCCACTTCTGAAATGGCTTGCCTCCGGAAACTCTATGTACGAACAGTGCTCAGGCCGTTCGTTCATAGGGGCGCTATGAGTAGTCTAAGACTCGACAGCATCAAACAACAACAGCATGGTAACTCAGCTGACCAGGAACATTTCAATCACAGGATTTATTAATCCAATCAAGCCAGTAACTTTTTTGTTTGTAGCTCTGCATAAGTAAAATGGGCCATCCTTCTCAATTGGAAAGGTTTTTTTAATAATTAAAATATAGGTAGTGTATAAATAAGGTACAGATTTAATATATATATATATATAAGTTTCTGACTGTACTCAACAATTTTACAAGCCAAAATTTTCAAGTATACATCTAACTTGAGAGAATTTTTTACACCTAATTTTTAATTTCATTGCAGAGTCGATGGAGAATTCATAAATTGTATTTATAGGTAACTTATACATAATTTCATGAATGATAGTTTCTCGGAAAATGTATTTCTCTATAATACTATCAATTAATGGCAAGCACTAGTATTCTACTTTTTGTGGCAGTTTTATTTTTTGCAGTTTCCTTTGTGTTTTACTCTCAATTTTTTTCTTAGCTTTATACAACTAAAGATCTTTACTGATAATAGTGAATTCAGTTTTATATCTTAAGTCACATGATCAAAGAATAGAATTTTTGAAATCCTTGTACATTTCTGAATATGCAACAAAATGTTTTATTATTGTTACAAATATCAATTGTGACCAATTTGTACTCTTTCCTATTTCTGTAAGTTCTTAATGTCAGATATTTTTTTTAATTTATTGACAGATAATTTTATCAAGGATTTACTAAGAATGCAGTACCAGATTAGGTATACTAAGAACATGAGAAAGGATTGATTTAATAAAACACTTTATTCAAGAAAATTCTAGAGTAGACCATTTGTAGTAGTTAGGGAAACTGTCTTAGATTTGACAATCTATTTTCTGTCAAGCAATTTGCTGTGGTTTCACTTCTTTCAGACTTAACATTCTAAACATTTCTTTCTTTCTTTCTTTAATATTGAAAACACTCTCAAATCTTCACCTACAAAAGAGAGGAAAAATTCCTTTAGTGTTCAGTTCTGAATTCATTCTAAAAATGCAGGTGATCATATGTTTTAAAATTTATGGTAATGACATCTCCTATAAAATTGCTTTATACTTCTACAATTCTGCTTTTATTTTACCATTAAAAATTCTTACCACTCAATTCAAGAATATTAGAGGGAGTTTATATGGGTAACCTTTATCTCATTACACATTTGAGGAGGAGAAGGTAAAAATAATTGCACAAAGGCTGTGTTGTTTACTTCCTAGTATCTTTAATCCCAGGTTTCTAAAAAATATAATGGTCTCCTCCCTCAAGTTACAAAGAATGTTTTGTATGCTGCAAGAGTGGTGAGAAGATTACATTTAGAATTGCATGAACTTTAGACAATAAAAAAATTGCAGTATTTGTTCCCAGTTGTTCGTCCGTTTCTTTCAATTTTTCACGAATAAAAAATTTCAATTTCTGAAGTGTTATGAAAACATCTATGCCAGATATTTCATTTGAGATATATATATGAAGTCCAAGCTGGGTTTAGAAGGGGTCGTGGTACTAGAGATATTGTAGCTGATGTTAGATGGATCTTGGTTGAAAGCAGGGAATACCAGAGGAATGTCTATCTGTGTTTCATTGACTATGCAAAGGCATTTGTTTAGATCATAACAAACTATGGTTGACTCTGAGAAGAATGGGAATCCCAGAACCCTTGATCGTTCTAATGAGAAACTTATACTTGGACCAGGAGGCAGTTGTCAGAACAGAGCAAGGGAACA
>NW_006399998.1:2493776-2508591 GCF_000299155.1 Elephantulus edwardii | reverse complement strand
TATATATATAAAACTAGTAATCTGTAAAGTTACCAATATACAGCAGTGTGAAGAGATTAAGCTTAAAAAATGAAAATTTAGCATGATTCATTCTTAAATATGTTGACCAATCATGGTACCTTCAACCAATAAGTACATTTGTGCTTTTTTTTCTTCTTTTTTTAATTTGGTCATGGTTTTTAAAAATTAATTTATTTTTCATTTCAATGAACATCTACAGAGATTTTGGAATTCCATTCATTCATTGTTGCACTTTTCTCCCCACCCACTCCACTTTCACATACACACACACACACACACACACACACACACACACACGTTTATATTCATGTTTCCCACAGGTTTGTCTCATCACCTTAACAATCTTGCTAGATTCCCTCAGCAACCATCTACCTCAGTTTTCCTCTCCAAATGTAGTAATGCTAGTTGCTCCTCTCAAATTTAGCCTATGTGCAGACTCTCAAACAATCTAAACCAAGCTTATATGATCACAACGCCAGTGTAGGACTAAGAGTTCTGTGGCCTCAAGATCTAAGCAAACCAGGCAACAGCTAACCCTGCTCTATTTTATGCATACATGAGTACCCACATCTGCTTTATGTCTGTAAACATATGGCAAGAATAATGTCAATATTTCGAGATTTCAGAAACATGTTGAGGAAATAGATCTCCAAAGTTAGAACACAGTTAGCCTGCATAATTCTGAAGTAAAAACTTCATTATCGGGGCTTATGTCTTATTGTCTCTGGAGAGCAGAATAGAATATCAAAGTCAGTCTGCCCAAGTTCAAATCACAGTGTCACCCTTCATTTGGTTCCAAAAGTTCTGACGAATTGACTTGGGCATGTATGATTCAATTTTATCATTTCTCAAAAGAGAATAATAGAAGCACATACTTCACAGGGTTACTCTGAAGCTTAAGTGGTATACACAGGCCAAGCACTACCGTCAGTGATGGATATATATATATCTCAAGTACTCGGTGTTAGTAATTTCTCTTCCAAAACAATGATTATATTTTTTATATCATAGCATGTAGAATTATAACTTGCACAAGCCCTTTGAGGGTCAAACTGAATTCAAGGAGCAGAACTTAACACTGTCACCAGCTCAAGTAGAATTAGTTAGAAAGGCAGTCAGTTAGTATCCATTCCATGCCAAAGGATTTCTAATCAATCACAACTGATTGCATATCACTTTGTGTCAATCAATATATATCATTCTCAATCTGCTAAAAATTTCAAGGGCATAAACGAAGACTATCTTGTACAATGTTAGGAGTGGAAGAAAAAGGTTCAGCTTTTTTTTTAAGGCTTTATTTTAGGCTTCAGCTGGTTGATGCTGAGTAAAAATACAGAGCTCTCCATAGTTGTAGTGGAGAGGGATTTGTATGCAGAGAGAAGTGATTGATTCTTGATAAAATCAACCTTGCTTAAAAGTTTTGGGAATATACAGGTTAGGAGGAGGTGAGTAAATACCTAGGCGAGTCGTGCTACACTGGTTATACCTGGTCACAGTAACGAACATATTTTTCCAGGTAACAAATTGTTTACATCTTGACATATTCATCCAATGAATAAACTGTTTACATCCTGACCTTTCTTCTTTTTGAGAATTCATGTTGGCTCAGCCACATTCCTCTGGTTTGAAATTTTTCCGTTGAAAGATGTTAAATTAGGCATAATTTCTTTAGCTATTCCAATTACATATTCTTTAGAAATACTATATGAATTTAAATAATATTGTTGCCAATGTCTACTACATACATAAAACTGTTGTATGTCAAGTCAGAACCAACCTATAGCTGACCCTCTGGTGGGTTTTAAGAGGCAGTTATTGGACAGGAAGAAATTGCCCATCCTTCTCCTCCTGCAGAGCAGCTGGTGGATTTGAACTGCATGCCTTTAGGATTGCAATGCAGCTTTTTACCAGTAGGCCACCAGAGCTCCTATATAAAACTATATGTAATTAAAATTAAAGTTGTTATACTCTATAATACTCAATACACAAACAATATTTCACAACAGTAAGAACATATAGTTTTATATACACAAAATATGCAGCTTAAAATATGTCAAAAGGTGGTAAGTGAAATAAATCGTAGAAGACAACTGAAATGATGTCAGAAAGTAAGAATGACAAGAAATCTTACTTTGAACATGTCATCAGAAAATACAGATCAGAATAATTTTTAGAAAGGGACATTACAGTTGCTAAAGAGTCAGCAAAAACAAGAACTGAACTGGAGAAATATGCACAGCAGTGGACCCAAGAGTCATTAAGATGGCATTGCTATTGTTATTAGGTGACATCAATTTGAGTATAACTCACAGTTGCCCTATGAAGAACAGATCTGAGCCCTGTCCTATCCTGTGCCAACCTCCTATCTCTATCATACTTTAGCCCATTGCTGCAGTCAAAATGCCAATTCATCTCACTAGTGGTCTTCCTTTGTTTTGCCAACCCTCTACCTTTCCAAATATATTATCCCTTTCCAAGGAATAGCCCTTTTTAGCAACAAGCTCAAAGTATGTGAGACAATGCGCTGCAATCCTTGCCTCTAACACTTTGCATGCAGCTTTCCAAGATAAATCTGCTTGTTCTTTGGCATTTCACTGAATATTCAAGACTCTTGGAAATAGTAGTGACATCCACTTCCTAAATAACATGCCTCTGGAAACTCTATGAACTATGATAAATGATGATAGTTGTAGAAGGGCTCCAGGCCTTTTGTTCATAGGGTTGCTATGAGTCGTGCTCGACTTGACAGCAGTTAACAATAACAAAACAACAAGCCCAAGGTATGTGAGATACAGCTTTGCCCTCCTTGCCTCTCAGGAGTACTTTGGTTGTATTTTTTCCAAGATACCTCTGCTTCTTCTTTTGGCGTTTCATTGAATATTTAGTACTCTTTCCGAACACCAGGACTCCACGGAAATTCTTCTGTCATTCTTATTCATACACAATCTAGCTCCCAGATGCAAAGGAAGCAATGAAAAGATCATGGCTTGAGTGAGATAGACCAAGCAATGTGTCATTCTGTTACAAACAAAGTAGCCATCAGTTTGAGGCAACTGGATGGCAACTAGCAACAACAATAAGCAGTAATAAAAGAAAGACTGGAGAATATCTGAAATATTTCTTAGATAATTAAGAAGATGTAGCATTAATAATTTTTATTGTTATTTTTTTCTCTATAATTATATTTTATTAATTTTCATAAACATTTACAGAGATTTGGGGTTTCCATTCATTCATTGTTGCATTATTCTCTCTACCCTCCTCCCAGTTTGTTCTTGTCCAAATGCCACAGTGCTTGTCTGATTAATCTTCTTTGTCAGTGTGTCCTTTGCCATTCCCTATCACTCCTCCCTGAGAGAGACTTCACCCTGAGTCATAAGGAAAAGGGGGTGGCGTATTCTCTTAGCTACTTCCTGCTGAAAAGGGACGCTGTGGGTTTCAGGGTGAAGATCTTCTCTCACTACTCTAAAGGGCCCCTTTGGCAGTAGGAAACACATAGACTATTATGGAGATTGATTTTGGAATTTAGATGCACTCTTATTGATTGTGCTTGGCCGTACATGTTCATATCCTTGAAGATGTATCATGGGGGTGTTGCAACAAAAGTAGACAGAAACCTTAGATTTCCTTTTATTCATTTTTGTACATTTTCTCTACCCTCTGCCCTCAGTTTGATTTCTCTTTAAAAAAACTGTTTATCATTGCACAATTTCCTCTTACCATCACCCCCCACTTGTGAACGTTGCTATACACCTTTTATTCTGGACTGTTGATATGAAAATAATGCCTAATCATATATTCCTTTTAAACAATTCTTTTTCTTATTTGTTCTAATACGATGCTCATTATTTATTCCCTCTTTTCTTAGCTTTCCCCAACTCCAATGTCAGTCTTGTTTTATAACAGTGGCACTATGCAGTATTTGTACTTTTTTTTTTTTTTTGTTAGTATTTGTACTTTTGTGACTGAGATATTTTACTCAGCATAATGTCCTCTAGGGTCACCGATTTTGTATTATGGGTTTTTTTTAGTTTCTTGTTTTTCAGTGCTACACAGTATTCCATTGTGTTAATATACCATAGCTTCTCTACCCATTCATTTGTTGATGGGCATATGGGTTGCTTTCATCTCTTTGCTATCATGAATCACACAATGATAAAAATGAGTGTGCATATACCAGCTTGAGTTCTGGTTTCTTTAGAGTATATTTCCAATAATGGAATTGCTGGGTCAAATAATATTCCAATTTCCAAGTTTTTGAGAAAATGCCATACTGCCTTCCAGAATGGTTGCATCATTTTACACTCTCTCCAACAGTGAATAAGGATTCCAATTTCTCCACAACCTCATCAGCATTTGTTGCTTGCTGCTCTGTTGAACATTGTTATTGTAACTGGGATGAAATGAAATCTCTTAGCTGTTTTAATTTGCATCTCTCTTACTGCTAGGAGTTTTGAACATTTCTTCTTGTGTTTGTTCACCATTTGAATGTCTTCTTTGGTGACGTGTCCATTCATATCCTGTGCCCATTTTGCAATTGGGTTGTGTACCTTTATCTTGTTGAGGTGCTCGAGTATTCTATAAATTCTAGATATAAATAAGTCCATATCATCAGACATGTTGTTACCGAATATTTTTATTATGCAAAACAATTTCATGACTTGGAAAGAACATTGTCAGTAAAATCACAATAAAGAAGTTCTAAGGTATTAAGTGATGACAAGAAGTAGGTAATTTTTAAAATTCAATGAGTAGAATAAAAATAATTGATTTCTAGAAAAATAAGGCCTTCAATTCTAAGCCAGAGTCTCCATAAATTGATTAAAGATCTAACTAATTTTTCAGAAAATACAACTGTGCTTAGAAACATTATGCATTTGACAATTGTTTTCTGTGAGTTTGGATAAGAAAACTGGACATTGGCCTTTTTGGAAATACAAAATTTCTGGCTTGATTAACACGTAATACCAATATTACATAAGAACAAAATATCAATATGATAGCTTGAGACTACTGGCAGCTTTCTTGTTAGACAACAGGGAAATGGCAGAACCACTTAATTGTGCTCCTTCCTTCATTTCATCATGAACAAGTGTCTAAATTTAGCAAATAAGCTGAATACAGGAATATGCAAGCTTGTCAAAATATGATGGCAATTAAAATGGCACTTCATTTTAAGGGAATATATTTTTCAATGCCTTGACAGTCAAAAACTATTTAGATTATTTATGACATTTCCAATGAGTTAGCCGTGTATTTATTGCATTACATTTTGCATAACACAATTTGTCACTATTTCTTTATTAAGCTTGTTTTATATTCATAGTTGTCCCACAACACTACATTTTCCTCTTTGTCAGCCCAGAGCTTCATTATGAAGGATGAGGTTTTATTGTTTCCCAGTGATGCAAATGTCTACAGTGAATAAGTGTCATTATGCAGGAACAGGAATTTAGTTTTCCTCCATTAACCAGGCAGTCTAATGACTCAACAAGTTTATAGTGTGCCACAAAATTTGATAGCTCAGTGAGAGTTAGAACAAATTAGGGTGACATGACTGTAAAGGTTAGGGCTTCGTCCTTTTAAATTTTGTGCTTGTATATGTGTGCGCACATGTATATGAAAGTTTTAACTTCCCTAAATTGAAAGACAAGTTTCTACTGTATTAGTGAATAGAAATCCCATCTGATCTTTTTTCTTGAGAAAAGAGTAATAGTGCTTCTCTGTTGTAAGCAGTTTAAAAGGTCAAATGTTCACCTCCGCAAATGAATAAATTGTCAATACGTACACATACTTTCAAAACAAATCCTCCTCAACACTCAACTCTCACAGAAAAACACAGACACATTCTCCAGGGAAGTACAAGGGCTCCACAGTGAACTATCCAAGTCTCCTATTTCTAAGGATAGAAACCTAAGAGATGGTGAGACACAAAAGGGATAGAAAAAAACAGGTCAGTTGAGAATCTAAGAGAAAGGGAGTCAAGAAACATGTTGTTGGTTGTATTTCATCCTCACAATAATGCATTAAATATTTAAAGTATAAGGATATCAGCTTAAAGACTAATGTGGTCTGGATCCAAGCCATGACATTTTCAGTTTCTTCCTATGCTTCTGAAAGTTGAGCAAAGAATAAGGATGACAGAAAAAGAATCTATGTCTTTGAATTGTGATGTTGACAAAAAGTATTGGATCTGTGCAATAAAATATTTCAAAACTCCAGACCAGGATGATGGCCACAAAAATTGATGTTTATAGTGAGACTATTGAATCCCAAATTAGTTTAATTCCCCTTGCAAATGTAGCATGGGTTGTTCTTGTTGTGATTTGGAAAATTCTCAGTTCTGGGACATCTGCATATTTACTACTACCTATGTGACCATTGTTGAAAATGTTGTTTCTGCTCATGTCCTAAAGGTTCCCATTCTTCTAGGAAAAGTCTTCATTCCTTCTTTGGCTTTGGTGGTTGGTGCCTCTTCCTTGTGTTATTATGGATACATGCTATCACTGACAAAGTTGTACTTTATGGATCCTGAAATGTTCTATTTAATAATGAATGTGACACCATTCCTTTTCAAGTTTTAATTGCCAGTATGTTGTTGTTGCTATATGCCGTCAAATGACCTGTGACTCATAGTGGCCCCCTGTACAACAGTCCTAAACCCTGCTCTATCCCATGCCAATCTTATTTTCTCTGACACACCTATGCCCATTTCTCCAGGCATTGAATCAGTCCACCTCACAAAGGGTCTTCCTCTCCTGCACTGTCCCTCCTTGCAACATGTCCAAAGTATGTCAGATGAAGCTTCAGAATCCTTGCTTTCAAGGAGCAGACTGACTTCACTCTCTCCAGGATGAACTTGTTTGTTTTCCTAGCACTCCATGGTATATTCAATACTCTTCTCCAACACCACAGCTCAAAGGCATCAATTCTCCTTCCATCATCCCTGGTCATTGTCCAGAATTCTGATGCATAGCAAGTAATTGCAAAGACCATGAACTGTATCAAGCACACCTTAGTCTCCAGACTGATATCACTGCTCTTCAATATTTTGGAGAGGTCTCTGACAATAGACTTTCCCAATTCAATTCCTCTTAATTTCTGGATTCTAATATGAAGAGTGTTCATTGTAGAGCCAATGAAACTGAAGCTGTTAATAGTATCAATCTCTTCCATCCATCATGATGCTGCCAATCAGCCCAGTGGTGAGAATCTATGTTTTCTTGATGTTGAGCTTCAAACCATATTGAAGGTTGCAGTCCTAGACCTTTTGCAGCAAATGCATCAGGTCCTCCTCAGTTTCAGCAAGTAGGGCTGTGTCATGTGCATAGCGCAGATTGTTGATGAGTCTTCCTCCAATCCTGGTGCCACATTACTCTTCATACAGCCCAACCTCCTGAATAATCTGTTCTGCATATAGATTGAAAAGGTATAGAGATAGGACACATACTTGGTGCACACTCTTCCCAATTTTGAACCATGTAGTGTTTCCTTGCTCTGTTCTGATGACTGCCTCCTGGTCCAAGGACAGGTTTCACATAAACACAATCAAGTATTCTGGATTTCCATTCTCAGATTAAGCCACAGTTTGTTGTGATCCACACAGTAAAATGCTTTTGCATAGTCAGTGAAACACCGATAGATATCCCTTCAGCCAAGATCCATTTGACGTTAGCTGTAATACCCCTAGTACCAAGGCCTCTTCTAAACCTAGCCTGCACTTCTGGCAGTTCTTTGTTGATGTGCTATTTCAGTCATTTTTTTATAATCTTCAGCAGAATCTTGCTTGCATGTGATATCAATACTATTCAATAATTTCTGTGCTCTGTAGGATCACCCTTCTTTGGAATGGGAGCAAATATAGATCTCTTCCCGTCAGTTAGCCAGGTAGGTGGTCGTCCTCCAGATTTCTTGGCACAACTTCATGAACACATCCAGGGCACTGTCTGTTTGTTGAAATATGTCAATCTGTATGCCATCAATTCCTGGCAAAATTTGTTTTTTGCCAATTCTTTCACAGCAGTTTGAACTTCTTCCTTCATCATCACAAGCTCTTGCTCATGTGTGGTTTCATGAAGTTCTTCTGTGTCCACCAATTCCTTTTGGTACAATTCCTTTTGCTACACTTTTTCCATAATCTCTTAATACTCCCTGGATCATTCAAAATTCTGCCCAAAGCATCCTTAAATTTTGCAACTTGATGTTTGAATTTGTTCTTCAGTTCCTTCAGTTTAAGAATTGCTGAGCGAGCTCGGCCCTTTTGATTTTCTGACTCCAGCTTCTTGCACCTTTAACTGTAATACTTTACTTTGTCTTCCCTCACTGCCCTTTGGAATCTTCTGTTCAACTTCTTTTTTTAATTTTTTTTTTCAACTTCTTAATATCTTGCCTTTTCCCCCTTTGCTTTGGCTTCTCAATGCTCCATTGTAATAGTGGAGTTTCTTCTGACATCATCTTAGTCTTTTCTCCTTCCTCTGTCTTTGTAACGACCTTTTGCAGTCTTCATGAATGATATTGATGATATCCTTCCATAGCTCATCTGGTCTTCACTCATTAAAGGTTCCTGAGATGATTTTGAAGTTCAGGTGAGATAGGCTCAAGGAAAAATTTTGGTTTCTGCGGACTTGATTTAATTTTCCTCAGTTTCAGCTTGAACTTGCATGTGAAAAATTGGTGGTCTGTTCCACAATCAGTACCTGGCCTAGTTTTCACAGCTGATATTAAGCTTCTCCAGTGATTCTTTTCACAGATATAGGTGAAACCTATGCGTTTATATTTCTTATAAAATGAATTTACAATGAATAAGTCATTGATTGTGCAAAATTCTATCATTCTACCTCTAGCTTCATTTCTGTCACCAAGGCCATGTTTTCCAACTACTGATCCTTCTCTATTCCCAACTTTTGCATTCCAGTCACTGATAATTATTAATGAATCTACAGAACAACCACTTGGCTAACTGTCTGGAAGAGATCTATACTTGTTCCCATTGCACAGAAAGGTGAAAAAACAGTGCGAAAATTATCAAACAATGTCATTAATATCACATGCAAGCAAGATTCTCCTGAAGATTATTCAAAAATGACTGGAATAGCACATCAATATAGAAAGCTGCCAGAAGTGCAGGCTGGGTTTAGAAGGGGCCGTGGTACTAGGGATATTGTAGTTAATGTTCGATGTACCTTGGGCTGAAAACAGGGAATACCAGAGGAATGTCTATCTATGCTTCATTGATTATGCAAAACATTAGACTGTGTGGCTCACAACAAACTGTGGCTAACTCTGAGAAGAATGGGAATCCCAGAACACTTGATCGTGCTAATGTGTAACCTATACTTGGACCAGGAGGCAATCATCAGAACAGAGCAAGAAAACACTGCATGGTTCAAAATTGGGAAAGGTGTATACCAGGCAATTGTCCTATACTTTTTCAATCTATATGCAAAACAGATTATCCGGGAGGCTAGACTGTATGAGGAGAAATGTGGCATCAGGATTGGAGGAAAATTCATCTGAAATCTGCATTATGCAGATGACACAACCCTACTTGCTGAAACTGAGGAGGAACTGAAGCGTTTACTGCAAAAGGTCTAGGACTGCAACCTTTAATATGGATTGAGGCTCAATATCAAGAAAACAAAGGTTCTCACCACTGGATTGATTGGTAACATGATGATAGATGATGAAGAGATTGAGATTGTCAACAGCTTTAGTTTGCTTGGCTCCACAATCAACACTCTTGGCACAGCAGCCAGAAAACTAAACAATGTATTGTAATGGGAAAGTCTGCTGTTAGGGATCTCGCCAAAGTACTGAAGAGCAATGGTGTCACTCTGGAGACTAAGGTGCAGCTGATATAGGCCATGGTCTTTGTAATTACTTGCTATGTGTCAGAGAGCTGAACAATGACTATGGATGACAGAAGGAGAACTGATGCCTTTGGGCTCTGGTATTGGAGAAGAGTATTGAATATACTATGGACTGCTAAGAAAACAAACAGGTTTGTCCTAGAGAGGGTTAAGACTGTCTGCTCCTTGGAGGCAAGGATTCTGAAGCTTCATCTAACATATTTTGGACTTGTTGCAAGGAGAGATCAGTTCTTGGAGAGGGAGGCTATGCTTAGGAGAGTGCAGGGACAGCTTAGGAGAGGCAGACCCTCAATGAGGAGGATTAATTCAGTGACTTGGTTAATGGGGTTAGGTGCATTGGAGACAGTAAGATTGTCATAGGATAGAGCAGGATTTAGGGTTGTTGTCACTCTGAGTCGCAGGTGACTCGATGGCACATAAAAACAACAACAGTAAATCATGTAATTGTATAATTAGTAATGGCTACCACCAGTTCAACTCAGTTTACTCACACATAGAATGTTGATCTTTACATATTTCATTTTCTTTTTGACAATTTACAGTATTCCTAGTTCCATAAGTATACACTGCACATTTCAATTATTAGTGGGTATTTGCAGATATTTCTCCTCATTTTGAGACTTGGCACATAAATTAACGAAAGGCCTTCATACACAATATATACCCATGGTAACAGCAGTCAAGAAATCAAAAGACATGACACATTGAGGAAATCTGCTATCAAAGACCTTTCTAAAGTTCTAAAGGACACCAGTTTAAAAACTAAAATGGGCAGGATCTAAGCCATGACCTTTTCTGTTTCTTCCCGTGCATCTGAAAATTAGGCAATGAATAAAAATACCAGAGATTATGAGGCTGGTAGAGGACACAACAGGGTTCAGGTCTGCTGTTCACAGAGTCATTGTGAGTCATAATTGGCTTGATGACACCTAACAACTATAACAAGTTTAAGGATGCGATTCTTTCCAGTTAAATTTTCAGTACCTTCCAATATGAAGGTCTCATCCTTCAGCAGTATATCAAGCTATGTTCATCTGCTGTTCATAGTCCCTTGTTTGGTAATATTCATAATTTAAGAGGCCTCCATACGGTGAAGTCACTAAGTTTTGTGTCACTTAATAAATTAAGTCAAAAAAGTAAAAAAATAATAAGTCATAGTTCCACCTCCATCTCATACTGAGCCATACAGAATCATTGTTGTTAGGTGTCATAAAGTTGGCGCCAACTCATAGCAATCTTTTTAACAATATGACGAAACTATATCCTACTCTGTGAAATCCTCACAATTTCTATTGTTCTTAAAGCCACTGGAGTCATGGTGTCAGTCTTTCTAACTTAAGGTCTTCCTTACTTTGACTGACCCTCTTCTTTTCCAAGGTTGATGTCATGGATTTGTGTATTATCAGTTTTAATCATAGAATATTATGTAACAAATTTAGTTTTCAGTTGCTTAAATAATATATATTAAATGTTATATAATAAGAAGTTTATTATCTAAAATAGTTTTTCACTGAGTTACACTTTTAGACTCACTGCAGATGTGTCAATTCCAACTCATTGTGACACAATAAGGTTTCCAAGACTGTGCATGTTTACAGAAATATATGCCAAGTCCTTGCAAAATTGTTGTTGATTGCCATCAAGTCAAGCATGACTCATGGCAACCCTATGAATTAAATGTCTGAAGCCTTTCTATAACTATCATCATTTCTCAAAGTTCATAGTGTTTCCAGATGCATGTCCTTGTAGAGTAACTGGTGGATTTGAACTGCCAATCTTTTGGCTGGCAACTCAGGACCTTAACCATTATAATACTAAGAGTTCCCACAACATTTTTAGTAACTGGAAACCTTGCTTCTCTTTTTTTTCTGTACTTATCACTTCATTGTCCAAACCTATTGGTATTGGTTTATTAATACTGTATTGTAACTAAAACAACAGAAGATTGGAAAAAAAAATAGTGTTCTGGTAGTATAGTTCATAGGGATTTGTGGTGCTAATCCAAAGGCACTGTCTCTCAAAAAATTGGATTCCAGCAGTGGTTCTGAGGTAGAAAGATAGGCAATCTCATTTCATACAATTCACAGCCTCCACAATTTATTTGAAGATCAGCTCTATCTTGACCACAGTGAGTATGACTAAAAGTATAAAAACATAAGCAGCAATGAAAACAACCAAGCTGACTTGTACCATATACAGACAATATTGTGATTTAAAGTATCCTTTTAAAAGAATCCTTTTTTTAAAAAGTATCCTTTTAAGTGGGTAATAAAGATATCTGTGATTAGAACAAACTAGAAACAGGCAAAGGTTTGCCTTAATTTACTATTTATTTGTACCATCATTTACTTTTATACAATCATTTATACGCATTGTTTTACTCTGTATATTGTATTTTATATAATTTTTAATGTTGATTGATGGCTTTGTTCCCTGTATCAAGTCCCCTTGCACCTTCCCTCTTTCTTAAATTCCCATCCTCCCAATCTGTGGCGCTAGAGATTTGCTCTTCCCTCTCCCACATCTCTTCTCTCCTGTTCCTTTTAAACAATTGTTTTTGTTGTTGTTGTTGTTGTTGTTGTTAAGTGCTGTTGAGTCAAGAACTACTCATAGCGACCCTATAAACAAAAGACCTGAACCCTGCTCTATAAGTGTTCTCATTTCTCTATGTTGATGGAATGTCCAGAGATATGTGCTTTAGGAAGTGAATGCCACTCCTGATTCCAATCCTGAATCAATCTGGAAGTGCCACCAAACACTGACCCTGATGGGTAAACAGTATGGTGTTTGAAGAAATCAGTGACTCAGTGTTCAGCATCACAGCAACTTCAAATTACTTCAGTACAGAAAATTTATAAAGTAGTGCTGTACCACTTAGAAGAATGTTCATCTCAAACACAATCAACACTAGTCTCGGCAGCTCCACGCTGAAGGGCCCGGTTGTTGTTGTTAAGTGCCGTCAAGTCACTTGCGACTCATAGCAACCCTATGTACAACAGCCCTATACTATGCTCTGTCCTGTGCCATTCGCAATATCTCTGACACTCCAATCCCAATTATCTCAGTCACTGAATCAATCCACTCATAGAGGGTCTTCCCCTCCTGCACCGTCCCTCCACCCTCCCAAGCATGATGTCCTTCTCCAAGGACCGGTCTCTCCTCACAACATGTCTAAAGTATGTTAGACGGAGCCTCAGAATCCTTGCCTCCAAGGAGCCACCTAGTTTAACCCTTTAAAGAATGAATCTGTTTGTTTTCCTAGCACTCCATGATATTCTCAATACTCTTCTCCAGCAGCACAGCTCAAAGGCATCAATTCTCCTTCTATCCTCCTTGGTCATTGTCCTAGTTTCTGATGCATAACAAGTGATTGTGAAGACCATGACCTGTATCAAATGCACCTTAGTCTCCAGAGAGACACCATTGCTCTTCAGTACTTTGGAAAGGTCCCTAACAGCAGACTTTCCCATGGCAATGCACCTTTTAATTTCCTGACTACTGGTGACAAGAGTGTTGACTATGGAGCCAAGCAAACTAAAGCTGTGTACAATCTCAATCATCACCATCCATCCTGATGTTGCCAACTGGTCCAGTGGTGAGAATCTTTGTCTTCTTGACATTGAGCCTCAATCCATATTGGAGGCTGCAGTCCTTGACCTTCTGCAGCAGGTGCTTCAGGTCCTCTTCAGTTTCAGCAAGCAGGGTTGTGTCACCTGCATAACACAGATTGTTGATAAATTTTCCACCAAACTTGACCCCACATTTCTCCTCATAGAGCCCAGCCTCCCAGATAATCTGTTCTGCATATAGGTTGACAAGGTATGGAGATAGGTTGCATCCCTGGCGTACGCCCTTCTCAATTTTGAACCATGCAGTGTTCGCTTGCTCTGTTCTGACGACTGCCTCCTGGATCAAATATAGGTTTTACATTAGCACGATCAAGTGTTCCAGGATTCCCATTCTTCTCAAAGTCATCCACAGTTTGTTATGATCCACACAGTCAAATGCCTTTGCATAGTCAATGAAACACAGATAGACATTCCTCTGGTATTCTCTGCCTTTCAGCTAAGATCCATCTAACATCAGCTACAATATCCCTAGTACCTCAACCCCTTCTAAACCCAGGCTGTACTTCTGGTAGTTCTCTGTTGATGTGCTACTCCAGCTGATTTTGGATAATCTTCAGTAAAGTCTTGCTTGCATGTGAAATCAGTGAGATTGTTCTATAGTTTCCACACTCTGTTGGGTCCCTTTTCTTTGGGATAGGAACAAATATAGATCTCTTCCAGTGAGTTGGCCAAGTGGTTGTTCTCCAGATTTCTTGGCACAACTTGGTGAGTACATCTAGGGCAGCATCTGTTAGATGAAATATGTCACTTGGTATACCATCTATTCCTGGAGCCTTATTTTTTGCCATTTCTTTCAAAGCAGCTTGAACCTCTTCTTTCATCACTATAGGCTCTTGCTCATAAGTTGTTTCATGAAATTCTTCTGTGTCTGCCAATTCTTTTTGATACAGTGACTCATTATATTCTTTCCATCTTCTTTTAATACTTCCTGGATCATTTAACATTCTGCCGAAAGCGTGCTTGATCCATCTTTTTAATACAAAGCCCACCCACCACAACTTTGTTGACTCTAAACCAAGAGACTTCCAGCCTACAGCTCATTTTTAACTAAACCTGGCAAATCCAATCAACTCACACAAGATTGTGAATGAAAAAAAATAACAACTAAATTGTCCACATCCAATACTCACCAAGACAACAGAAACCATCCTCAAGAATCCAACCACTTCACAGATGAGCCTCTGACAGGAGACTTAGTCATACCCAACCACCTTTCAAATACAAGTCCTCCCAAGCAAGTCCCGGTTGACTCTAAACTAAGATGCTTGCAGCTCACAATAATATTTATAGTTATAG
>NW_006399998.1:2491887-2493663 GCF_000299155.1 Elephantulus edwardii | reverse complement strand
TATATATATAATTTGTTGTTGTTTTTGTTGTTGTTACGTGCTGTTGAGTCACTTTTGACCCATAGTGACACAATGTTACAGCAGCTCTGAACCCTACCCTGAACTGAGGCAGTCTCACTAATTCCGACACACCAGCCCCCATGCCCCTGTTACTGTAGCAATTCATCTCATCTAGGGTCTTACTCTTCTGTGCTGTCCCTCCTCCCTTCTGGGCATGATGTTCTTCTCCAAGGACTGGTCTCTCCTGATCACGTGCCCTAATTATGAAAGATGGAGTTTCAAAATCCTAGCCTCCAAGGAGAAACTTGGTTTCACCCTCTTAAAGACAGATCTATTTGTTTTCTTGGCAGTCCAACACCCCAACACCAAGGCATCAATTCTTCCATCATCTTTAGTTATTATGCAGTTCTCTGAAGCATAACAAGTAATTGCAAAAACCATGGTCTCAATTAGCCGTACATTAGTCTCTAGGCTGACATCGTTGCTTTTCAGCTATCTGGAGACGTCCCTGACAGCATATTTTCCCAATGCAAATCATCTTTTGATTTCCTGACTGCTGGTACCAAGAGTGTTGATTGCGGAACTGAGCAAGCTGTAATTGTTAACAACCTCTATCTCCTCTCCATCTGTCATCATGCTGCCAGTTAGACCAGTGGTGACAATCTTTGTCTTTTTTATGTTGAGCTTCAATCAATATTAAAGATTAGAGTCCTTGGCCTTCTGCAGAAAGTGTTGCAGGTCTTCTTCAGTTTCAACAAGCAAGGTTGTAGCATCTGCATAATGTAGGTGGTTGATAAGTGTTCCTCCAATCTTGATGCCACATTCCTACTCAAAAAGCTCTGCTTCCAGAATGATCTGTTCTGCATATAGATTGAAAAGGTATGGAGACAGGATGCATCTCTGAAGCACTCCTTTCCTCGATTTGAACCATGCAGTACTTCCCTGCTCTGTTGTGAGGACTGCTTCTTGGACCCAATATAGATTTTGCACAAGCAAAAAAAGTGTTCTGGAATTCCTATTATTTTCCTCAAGGTTAGTCAAAATTTGTTGTGACCCACACAGTCACATGCCTTTGCATAGTCAATGAAATTCTGATAGACACTCTTCTGATACTCCTTGTTTTCTGCCATGATCTGTCTGACATTTGCAATAATGTCTTTAGTGCCATAACATCTTCAAAACCCATCTTGTACTTCTGGTAGTTCTTTTTCAACGTACTGTTCCAGTCATTTCTGGATAATCTTCAGCATGACTTTGCTAGTGTGCGGTATTAGTTCAATTTTTTCCACACTTTGTTGGGTCATTTTTGTAAATTTTTTTTTTTTGTAATGGGAAATATGGAGTTCATCCAGTCAGTTGGTGAGGTAGCTGTCCTCCAGATTTCTTGACACAACTTAGTGAGTGCATCCAAGGCAGCATCTGTTTACTGAAATATGTCAATAGAAAAAAAATAAAAAGAAATATGTCAATTGATAATCCATAAATTCCTGGTGTTTTATTTTTGCCACATCCTTCAGAACATCCTGAACTTACTCCTTCATCACCATAACCTCTTGATCTTATGTTGTTCCTTGAAATTCTTCTGTGTTTCAGCCATTTATTTTGGTACAATGACGCTGTATACTTCTTGTATATTCTTTTAATGCTTCCTGAATCATTCAATATTCTGCCCATAGCATTCTTTTTTTTTTTTTAATTTAGGTTGTTTATTTTTCATTTCAATGAACATCTACAGAGATTTTGGAATTCCATTCATTCATTGTTGCACCCTTCTCC
>NW_006399998.1:2461900-2477781 GCF_000299155.1 Elephantulus edwardii | reverse complement strand
TACCTGAAGATGGGGGTCATGGTTCAGAGCTGCAGGGGTGTGTCCCGATTCAAGTCCACTCCCACCGTTCACTGACAATAGCATTTTTATATAACCACATGAGAGGTTTGAATTTGTTCTTTAGTTCCTCAGCTTAAGAATTACTGAATTAATTTGGCCATTTTGATTTTCTAACTACAGCTTCTTGCACATTTTATTATAATAAAATAATATTTTTTCTTCCCTAGCTGCCATTTGAAATCTTCTATTCATCTGCTTAATTCTTCATTTCTTCTCTCTGCTTTGGATTCTCAATATTTTAGTGCAATATTCAGAGTTTCTTATGACATCCATTTTGGTCATTCCTTTTTCTTCCTTATTTATAATGACTTTTTGCATTCTTCATGAATGATATTCTTGATATCTTCCCACAGCTCACCTTGTCTTTATTCATTAGTGTTCAAGGCCTCAAACCTATATCTGAGCTGGTTTTTAAATTTAGGGAGTATAAACACAAGATCAAAGTTTTATTCCTGTTAATATGGTTTGACCATCTTTAGCTTTAATTTGAAATTGCATATGAGTAGTTGATGATCTGTTTCAAAATCATCACCTGCCCAAGAGCCAACATTGTTCTCAATGGAGGAAGGTTAAAGGCATTCCCTTAAAGAACAGGAACTAGGCAAGGATGCCCACTATCACCTCTCTTATTCAATATTGTATTGAAAGTCTTACCGATAGCAGTAAGACAAGAGAAGGGAATGAAAGGTATCCAAATTGGAAAAGAGGAGGTACAATTATCTCCTCTCTATGCAGATGATATGATAATATACTTAGAAAACCGTAAAGACTCAGCTAGAAATTTATTGGACACAGTGGACCAATTCAGCAAAGCAGCAGGATTCAAGATCAACATACAAAAATCAGCTGGATTTCTCTACAGTGACAAAGAGAATACAGAGCTGGAGCTAAGAAAAAATGATATCATTCACAATAGCTAATCACAAGATTAAATACTTGGAAGTAAATATAACCAGAATCACAAAGGATCTATTCAAAGAAAATTACAAAACATCAGTACAAGAAACAAAAAGACACCTGGAGAAGTGGAAGTTTATCCCTTACTCATGGACAGGAAAACTCAATATTGTGAAAATGGCAATACTACCAAAGGCAATTAACACATTCAATGCAATCACGATACAAATACCAGTCCCATTCTTCAGCACAACGTAAAAGGCAACCTCCAGTTTCATATGTAATGGAAAGAAGCCCCAAATAAGCAAAGAATTCCTTAAAAAGGGAGAAAAGGTGGGAGGCATCTCACTCCCTGATTTCAAATCCTACTACACTGCCTTGGTGATCATGACAGTGTGGTATTGGTGCACATAGGTCAATAGAATGGAATTGAGAACCAGAAATCAGCCCAACTACTATCAACAACTATTTGACAAGGAGAGGGAATCAGTTAAGTGGGGAAATGACACCCTTTTTAACAAATGGTGCTGGCAAAATTGTAAAAGTATTTGCAAAAGACTCAAGCAAGAGCCACACCTCACACTATATACAAAAACCAACTCAAGGTGGTTCATGGCACTGTCTTCCAAGGATCCTGAAAAACCTACAACCAGGAGAAGATAAAATAGATGAATGGGATTCTCTAAGAATCAAATCCCTATGCACATACAAAAACTTCTCCACCAGGGTAAAAAGGGAAGCCACAGACTAGGAAAAAGTATTTGGTAATGACATATCAGATAAGGGACTTATATCCAGAATTTATAAAATACTTGTACACCAAAACAAGATAAATTCACCAATTGAAAAATGGGCGCAGGATATGAACAGACACTGGACCAAAGAAGACATTCAGATCAGATGGACCAAAAGCACCTGAAGAAATATTCAAAATGCCTAGTTCAAAAAGAGATGCAAATCAAAATAACTATGAGATATCATCTCACCCCAGTAAGAATAGCAAAATTTAACAGAACAGCAAGCAACAAATGCTGGCGAGGTTGTGGAGGAACTGGAATCCTTATTCACTGTTGGTGGGAGTGTAAAATGGTGCAAAACTGTGGAAGGCGGTATGGTACTTTCTCAAAAAGTTGCAAATAGAGATTCCATTTGACCCAGCAAGTCCACTACTAGGAATATTCCCCCAAGAAACGATAATTGACATCCAAGCAGATATATGCACACCCATGTTCATCGCGGCTTTGTTCACAACAGATAGAAGTTGGAAACAACCTAAGTGCCCATCAACAAATGAATGGATAGAGAAGCTGTGGTATATTCACACAAAAAAATACTATGGTGCAATGAAAAACAAGGAACTCATGCAATATTATTCAAAATGGGTGACTGTGGAGGACAATATGCTGAGTGAAGTATCTCAGTCACAAAAGGACAAATACTTCATGGTGCCACTGTTGTAAAGCAGGACTTACCTCGGGGTTGGAAGGAGACTGAGAAGGATGGGTTCAATAATATATACTGTATTGAAACAGATGAGGGAGAAAACTGTTTAAAAGGAATATGTGATTAAGTATTTTTGCCATGACAGGAGTCCAGAGTGTTTAGTGGAGTGGACCTGGGGGGGGAGGGATTTTAAAATAATGAAGGAATTTTTCTTTTACATTTCTAGGAGGATACTATACTAGTGGGGAGGGTTGGGAAGGGAGAAAAGTGCAACAGCGAATGAATGGAAATCCAAAGATTCTCTAAATTTTTATTGAAATTAATAAAAAATTTAAAGAAAAGAGAGAAAAAAATTATCAGCTGGCCTAGTTTTCACTACTTGACTGAACTTCTCCAATGATTCTTTCCTCAGAAGTATCTATCTGATTCTTAGGCATTCCACCAGGTGAAATCCGTGTGTACAGCCTGTGTTTATGTTTTTTCTAAGAAGTATTTACTGTGAGTAAATGATTAATTGTACAAAATTCTATCATTATATTCCCAGCCTCATTTATGTCATCAAATCCGTATTTTCTGAAGATTGATCCTTCTTCATGGTTCCCAACATTCATGTTCAATCAATTTCTAACTGCATTATTTGGTAAAAATCATCTATTTCCTCCTCCTTGCCTCTGGTTGTTGATGAATAATTCGAATGATATTGATTTTAATTTGTCTTCCTTCTATATACATGAATATTATCCTGTCATAATATTGTATTTCAATATGGATCTTTTTTAACTATGAAAGCAACCCTATTTTTTCTTCACCTTTTCTTCTCCAGCAATGTTGTTGCTATGTGACATTGAGTCGTTTGCGACTCATAGCAACCCTGTGTACAACAGCCCTAAACCCGGCTCTATGCTGTGCCAATTGCATTGCCTCTGACACACCCATCCTGATTACCCCAGGCACTGAATCAATCCACCTCATAGAGGGTCTTTCCCTCCTGTGCTGTCCCTCCACAATATCAAGCATGATGTCCTTCTCCAAGAACCGGCCTCTCCTCACAACATGTCCAAACTATGTTAGACGGAGCCTCAGAGCCCCCAAGGAGCCACCCGGTTTAACCCTTTCCAGAACAAATCTGTTTGTTTTCCTAGCAGTCTATGGTATTCTCAATACTCTTCTCCAGCACCACAGCTCAAAGGCATCAATTCTCCTTCTATCCTCCTTGGTCATTGTCCAACTCTCTGATGCATAACAAGTGATTGTGAAGACCACGGCCTATATCAAATGCACCTTAATCTCCAGACACCATTGCTCTTCAGTACTTTGGAGAGGTCCCTAACAGTAGACTTTCCCATGGCAATGCACCTTTTAATTTCCTGGCTACTGGTGCCAGGAGTGTTGACTGTGGAGCCAAGCAGACTAAAGCTGTGTGCAATCTCAATCTCTTCACCATCCATCCTGATACTGCCAACTGGTCCAGTGGTGAGAATCTTTGTCTTCTTGACATTGAGCCTCAGTCCATATTGGAGGCTGCAATACTTGACCCTCTGCAGCAGGTGCTTCAGGTCCTCTTCAGTTTCAGCACGCAGGGTTGTGTCACCCGCATAACGCAGATTGTTTATAAATCGTCCACCAATCTTGACCCCACATTTCTCCTCATAGAGCCCAGCCTCCCAGATAATCTGTTCTGCACATAGGTTGACAAGGTATGGAGATAGGATGCATCCCTGGCGTACGCCCTTCCCAATTTTGAACCATGCAGTGTTCCCCTGCTCTGATCTGATGACTGCCTCCTGGTCCAAGTATAGGTTTCGCATTAGCACGATCAAGTGTTCTGGTATTCCCATTTTCCTCAGAGTTATCCACAGTTTATCATGATCCACACAGTCAAATACCTTTGCATAGTCAATGAAACACAGATAGATATTCCTCTGGTATGCTCCGCTGTCAGCTAAGATCTATCTAACATCAGCTACAATATCCCTAGTACCACGACCCCTTCTAAACCCAGGCTGGACTTCTGGTAGTTCTCTGCTGATGTGCTGATCCAGTCGTTTTTGGATAATCTTCAGTAAAATCTTGCTTGCATGTGAAATCAATGAGATTGTTCTATAGTTTCCACACTCTGTAGGGTAACCTTTCTTTGGAATAAGAACAAATATCAATGTCTTCCAGTCAGTTGGCCAAGTGGCTGTTCTCCAGATTTCTTGGCACAACTCGGTGAGCATGTACAAGGCAGCATCTGTTAGCTGAAATAGGTCAATTGGTATACCATCTATTCCTGGAGCCTTACTTTTTGTCATTACCTTCAAAGCAGCCTGAACTTCTTTCATCACCATAGGCTCTTGGTCGTATGTTGTTTCAGGAAATTCTTCTGTGTCTGCCAATTCCTTTTGATACAGTGACTTAGTCTATTCTTTCCATCTTCTTTTAATACTTCCTGGATCACTTAACATTCTGCCGAAAGCATCCTTGATTATAGCAACTCGAGGTTTGAATTTTTTCTTCAGTTCCTTGATCTTAAGAAATGCTGAGCGAGTTCAGCCCTTTTGATTTTCTGACTCCAACTCCTTGCACATTTCATTGTAGTGTTTTGCTTTGTCATCCCGTGCTGCCTTTTGAAATCTTCTATTCAACTCTTTAGTATCTTGAATTCTTCCTTGTACTTTGGCTTCCCTGAGCTCCAGTGCAATTTTCAGGGTTTCTTCTGACATCCATTTTGGTCTTTTCTTCCTCTTCTGTCTTTGCAATGACCGTTTGCACTGTTCCTGTATGATACCCTTGATATCTTCCCACAACTCATCTGGTCTTCGCTCATTAGTGTTCAAGGCCTCAAACCTGTTCCTGAAATAGTTCTCAAATTCAGGTGGGATAGACTCAAAGTCATATTTTTGTTGCCTTTGATTTGGTTTGATTTTCCTCAACTTCGGGTTGAACTTGCATATGAGTAGTTGGTGGTCTGTTCCACAATCAGCTCCTGGCCTAGTTTTCGCAGCTGATATTGAGCTTCTCCAGCTGTTCTTTGCACAGATGTAATCGATCTGATTCCTATGAATACCATCCGGTGAAATCCAAGTATATAACCTGTGTTTATGTCTCTTAAAAAATGTATTTGCTATGAATAAGTCATTGATTGTACAAAATTCACACATTCTATATCCATCTTCATTTCTGTCACCAACCCTCTGTTTCCCAGCTACTGATTCTTCTTCTGTTCCCAACTTTTGCGTTGCAGTCACCCATTACTTTCAATGTATCTTAATTGCATGTTCGATCCATCTCTGACTAAACGTTGGTAGAAATCATCTATTTCTTCTTCTTTGCCTCTGGTTGTTGGTCCATATATCTGAATGATAGTGGTATTCACTGGACTTCTTTGTAAGCGTATGGATATAATCCTAACACTCACAATGTTGTACTTAAACATGGATCTAGAAATTACTTTTTTAACTATGAAAGAAACTCCATTTTTCCTCACCTTTTCGTCTCCAGAGTAATATATCATATGATCATCTGACTCAAAATGCCCCATGCCAGTCCATCTCATCTCACTAATGCCTAGTACGTCAATATTTATGCCTTCCATTTCTTCCTTAACAATATCTAATTTTCCTACATTCATGGTTCTCACATTCCATGTCCCAATCACTAGTTTCTGCTTACAACTGTTCCTCTTCCTTTGTATTTCCATACTTGAAACCTCAACCTCAGTTGCCCTTTCTCTTCTCTACATGTGTTCTGTTGTACATAGGGTTTTCAGAGGCCTGCTATTTAGAAGTGGATGGCCCATCCTTCTTTCTAGTCTGTCTTAATATGAATGTTCAGATTTAGAGAAGTATCAGACAGACCAGCAAGTTAAAGGTATATCCCTTATTGTGGAGTTAACCATTAATGACTCCTGTTGTTGTTGCTGTTATGTGCTGTCGAGTCGCTTGCGACTCATAGCAACCCTATGTACAACAGCCCTAAACTCCACTCTGTCCTGTGCCAATCGCACTGTCTCTGACACTCCCATGCCAATTTTCCCAGTCACTGAATCAACCTAGATCATTTAATATTCTGCCTAAAGCATCCTTGATTACAGCAACTCTAGGTTTGAATCTGTTCTTCAGTTCCTTGAGCTTAAGAAATGCTGAGCGAGTTCGGCCCTTTTGATTTTCTGACTCTAGCTCCTCGCACATTTCATTGTAGTATTTTGCTTTGTCATTCCGAGCAGCCTTTTGGAATCTTCTGTTCATCTCTTTAGTATCTTGAATTCTTCCTTGTGCTTTGGCTTCTCTACGTTCCAGTGCAATCTTCAGAGTTTCTTCTCACACCCATTTTGGTTTTTTATTCCTCTTCTGTCTTTGCAATGACCATTTGCACTCTTCCTGGTTGATACATTTGACATCCTCCCACAACCCATCTGGTATTCACTCATTAGTGTTCAAGGCCTCAAACCTATTTCTGAGATGATTCTGAAATTCAGATGAGATGAAATCAAAGCCATATTTTGGCTCCTGTGGATATGGTTTAATTTTCCTCAGCTTCAGCTTGAACTTGCATATGAATAGTTGGTGGTCTGTTCCACAATCAGCTCCTAGCCTAGTTTTCGCAGCTGATATGGAACTTCTCCAGTGGTTTTTTTCCACAGATGTAATCGATCTGATTCTTATGCATACCATTGAAATCCATGTGTATAACCTGCGTTTATGTTTCTTATAAAAAGTATTTGCAATGAATAAGTCATTGATTGTACAAAATTCACACATTCTATCTCCAGCTTCATTTCTGTCACCAAGCCCATGTTTTCCAACTATTGATTCTTCTTCTGTTCCCAACTTTTGCATTGCAGTCACCCATTATTATCAATTCATCTTAATTGCATGTTCGATCCATCTCTGACTAAAAGTTGGTAGAAATCATCTATTTCTTCTTCTTTGGCTCTGGTTGTTGGTGCATATATCTGAATGATAGTGGTATTCACTGGACTTCCTTATAAGTGTATGGATATAATTCTAACACTCACAGTGTTGTACTTCAACATGGATTTAGAAACTACGTTTTTAACTATGAAAGCAACTCCATTTTTCCTCACCTTTTCACCTCCGGAGTAATATGTCATATGATCATCATACTCAAAATGCCCCATGCCAGTCCCATCTCATCTCTCCAATGCCTAGTTTGTCAATATTTATGTGTTCCATATCTTTCTTAACACTTTCTAATTTTCCTACATTCATGGCACTCACATTCCATGTTCCAATCACTAGTGTCTGCTTAGACGTCAAATAATCATCTGATTCAAAGTGCCCTATGTTAATCCATTTCATTTCACTAATACCTAATAATTATGCATTCCATTTCTTTCTTAACAGTGTCTAGTTTTCCTACATTCATGTTTCTCACATTCCACATACTAATCATTACTTTCTTGTTTTTTTTTCAAGTTA
Organism: Elephantulus edwardii; assembly: GCF_000299155.1. Taxonomy (NCBI): domain Eukaryota; kingdom Metazoa; phylum Chordata; class Mammalia; order Macroscelidea; family Macroscelididae; genus Elephantulus; species Elephantulus edwardii. The sequence goes on along the minus strand of NW_006399998.1, from coordinate 2,469,958 downwards.
AATTTATTGACAGATTACAGAGACTTTGGATTTCCATTCATTCATTGATGCACTTTTTCTCCCTGCCGAACCTCCCTCAAAGTTTGCTCTTCCCTCTGAAAATTAAAAGAAAAATTCTTTCATTTTTATAAAATACCTTCCCCCAAGTCCACTCCAATATGCATCCTTCGGTATGGATTCCTGTCATGACAATAATGATGTTGTTGTTGTTATGTGCCGTTGAGTCGCTGGAGACTCATAGTGACCCTATGTACAACAGCCCTACACTCTGTTCTGTTCTCTGTCAATCACACTGTCTCTGACACACCCATACCAGTTACCCCAGTCACTTAATCAATCCACCTCGTAGAGGGCCTTCCTCTCCTCTGCTGTCCCTCCACCCTCCCAAGCATGATGTCCCTCTCCAAGGACCTCCTTACAACATATCGAAAGTGTGTTAGACAAAGGCTCAGAATCCTTGCCTCCAAGGAGCAGCCTAGTTTAACCCTTTCCAGGATGAATCTCTTTGTTTTCTTAGCAGTCCATGGTACCCTCAATACTCTTCTCTAGCACCACAACTCAAAGGCTCAATTCTTCTTCTATCCTCCCTAGCAATTATCCAACTCTCTGATGCATAACAAGCTTTTGCAAAGACCATGGCCTGTATCAGGCGCACCTTAGTCTCCAGAGAGACACCATTGCTCTTTAGAACTTTAGAAATGTCCGTAACAACAGACTTTCCCATCGCAATATGCCTTTTAATTTCCTGGCTACAGGTGCCAAGAATGTTGACTATGGAGCCAAGCAAACTAAAGCTGTGTGCAATTTCAGTCTCTTCACCATCCATCCTGATGCTGCCAAATGGCACAGTGGTGAGAATCTTGCTTGGTCTCCTTGATATTGAGCCTCAATCCATATTGAAGGCTGGAGTCCTTGACCCTCTGCAGCAAGTGCTTCAAGTCCTTCTCAGTTTTAGCAAGCAGGGTTGTGTCATCTTCATAACACAGATTGTTGATAGATCTTCCACCAATCCTGGTAACCCATCTCTCCTCATAATGTCCAGCCTCCCGGATAATCTGTTCTGCATACAGGTTGCAAAGGTATGTAGATAGGATGCATCCCTGGCCCTTCCCAATTTTGAATCATGCAGTGTTTCCTTGCTCTGTTCTGACCACTGCCTCTTGATCCAAGTATAGTTTCCTCATTAGCTCGATCAAGTGTTCTGGGATTCCCAGTCTTCTCAGAGTCAGCCACAATTTGTTATGGTCCACACAGTCAAATGCCCCACTGGGACAACTGACTGGAAGAGATATATATTTGTTCACATCCCAAAGAAGGGTGACCCAGCAGAGTGTGGAAATTATAGAACAATATCATTGATTTCACATGCAAGCACGATTCTGCTGAAGATAATCCAAAAACAACTGGAACAGCACATCAGCAGAGAACTGCCGGAAGTCCAAACTGGGTTTAGAAGGGTCGTGGTACTAGGGACATTGTAGCTAATGTTAGATGGATCTTAACTGAAAGCAGGGAATACCAGAGGATTGTGTTTAATTGAGTATGCAACGTGCTTGACTGTAAGGACCATAACAAACTGTGGCTTACTCTGGGAAGAATGGGAAGCCCAGATCATGACAATAATACCTAATCATATATCCCTTTTAAACAATCCTCTCCTTGATCTGTTTCAATATAGTATACATAATTTATGTGCTCTTTCTCAGTCTCCCCACAACCCTGATGTCAGAACCCTCTAAAAAGAGTGGCACTGCCCTATGCAGTATTTTTTCTTTTGTGGCTGAGATATTTCACTCAGCATAATGTTCTCCAGGGTCATTAATTTTGAAATATATTTCATGAGTTCCTTGTTTTTCAATGCAGTGTAGTGTTCCATTGTGTGAATATATCACAGTTTCTCTATCCATTCATTTGTTGGTGGGCATTTAGGTTGTTTCCAATTCTTTGCTATTGTGAACATAGCAGAAATAAACATGAGTGTAAATATATATGCTATGGTGGCAGTTATGGTTTCTTTGGGGTATATTCCCAGTAGTGGAATTGTTGGGTCAAATGGTATTTCTATTTGCAACTTTCTGAGAAAGTGCCGTACTGCCTTCCATTTGGTTGTACCATTTTACCCTTCCACCAACAGTGAATAAGGGTTCCAGTTTCTCCAAAACCTCACCATCATTTGTTGCTTGCTGTTCTGTTAAATTTTGCTAGTCTTACTGGGGTGAGATGATAACTCATAGTTGTTTTGATTTGCTTCTCTCTTAGAGCTAGGGATTTTAAACATTTCTTCAGGTGCTTTTTGTCATCTGATCTGAATGTCTTTTTTGGTACAGTGTCTGTTCATATCCTGAGCCCATTTTTCAATTGGATTATTTACTTTTATCTTGTTTTGGTGCTCAATCAAGTATTTTATAAATTCTGGATATAAGTCCCTTATCTAATATGTCATTACCAAAAGCTTTTTCCCAGTCTGTGGCTTCCCTTTTTACCCTAGTGGAGAAGTTTTGGATGTGCATAGGGATTTGATTCTTAGAAGGTCCCATTCATCTATTTTATCTTCTCCTTGTTGTAGATTTTCCAGGATGCTTGGAAGACTGTCTATACTGTGGATTTCGACTTCTCAGGTTATTCCAAGCTTTTCTTTAATGAAGTTTATAGTCTTTGGTTTTAGTCCTATGTCCATGATCCACCTTGAGTTGGTTTTTGTATATGGAGGTGTGGATCTTGCTCGAGTTTTCTGTAGATAGTTCTAATTTTGCCACCGCCATTTTTTTTAAAAGGGTGTCGTTTCCCCACTTAACTGATTTCCTCTCCTTGTCAAATATTTGTTGATACCAGTTGGGCTGATTTCTAGTTCTCAATTCGATTCCATTGATCTATGTGCACCAGTACCACACTGTCTTGATCACCAAGGCCCTGTAGTAGGATTTGAAATCAGGGAGTGAGATGCCTCCTACCTTTTCTCCCTTTCTAAGGAATGCTTTGCTTATTTGGGGCTTCTTTCCATTACATATGAAACTGGAGGTTGCCTTTTCCATTTTGTTGAAGAATGGGATTGGTATTTGTACTGGAATTTCATTGAATGTGAAAATTGCCTTTGGTAGTATTGCCATTTTCACAATATTGTCTTCCTATCCATGAGCAAGGGATAAACTTCCACCTCTCAAGGTGTCTTTTTGTTTCTTGTAATAATTGTAATTTTCTTTGAATAGATCCTTTGTGACTCTGGTCAGATTTATTACCAAGTATTTAATTGTATGATTAGCTATTATAATGGATAATGTTTTTCTAGCTCCAGCTCTGTATTCTCTTTGTCACTGTGGAGAATTCCAACTGATTTTTGTATGGTGATCTTGTATACTGCGTTTGCTAAATTGGTCAACTATGTTCAGTAGTTTTCTTGCTGAGTCTTTATGGTTTTCAAATTATACTATCATGTCATCTGTATATAGAGATAATTTTACTTCCTCTTTACCAATTTAGATACCTCTTATTTCCTTCTCTTATTGGTATCACTAAGGCTTCCAATACAATGTTGAATAAGAGAAGTGATAGTGGGCATCCTAGTCTAGTTCCTGTTCTTAAAGGCAATGCCTTTAAATTCTCTCTATTTAGAACAATGTTGGCTTTTGGGTTTGTGTATATACTTTTTATTACGTTGAAGAAATTTCCCTCTAATCCTATTTTGTTGAGTATTTTAATCAGGAAAGGGTTTTGGATTTTGTCAAAGCCTTTTTCTGTACCAATTGATAGGATCATGTGGTTCTTGTTCTTTGCTTTGTTAATGTGATGAATTACACTGTTTTATTTTTCCTATGTTGAACCATCCTTGCATACCTGTTATGAATCCCAGTTGGTCATGGTGAATTATTTCTTTGATGTATCATTGGATTCTATTGGCCAATATTTTATTCAGGATTTTTGCATCTGTATTCATAAGAGATATTGGCCTATGCTTTTCTATTTTGATAGTGTCATTTCCTTGCTTTGGTTTCAAGGATATGTTTCTTCATAGAATGAGTCTTAACTAAATTCTTCCCAGATTTAGCCTCCTTTTTCTTGGGCGTGTATCTTTATCTTTGTAGAGTTCTTTATCTACTGATACCTTCAGTTAACATCTTATTTTCACAATAGCAGTTATTAAATATAGTGATACATGCAAATTGGACTTATAAAGTATATATTTTTCTCTTTTAACCAACAACAAAGGTATTTCTATTAAAAAATAATAAAATATGCACAAATAGGACAGAAAAATTTTATTGTTAGTCATCTTAGGGTCACTTCCTCAACACCTGGATAGCCTGCACCTGCCAGTCCTCCTTGGTGTTGCCCTTTCTTACATAATGCCTTTCCTTTGGTCACTTAATGATATGATATGATTGATATGATATGATATGATATGATATGATATGATATGATATGATACACTTGTTTACTTATTTGCATTTTAAAGCAAATTATTTTTTCCTACTGTAATAAAACTTCTATAAGCTTTTTCATTGGAGTTTTTATGTGCATATATGTTTTTAAATCACTCAAATAATTAATTAAGCATCTGGTTGCTGGATCATATACTACCACTGTGGTTAATTTTGAGAGAGTACCAAGCTGTCTTTCAAAGTGGCTGTGCCAATTAAAAAATCCTAATAGCAGTGAGTGGGAATTCCAGTCACTACACTCAATCCTAGTCAGTATTTTATATCAACAGTGTATTGAGTTCGGGATTTTCGAGATGTTTTTGTTTGTTTGTTTTGTGTTTGTTTTTTTTTTTAACCAATCTAATAGGTATGTCTTAGAAAAAGTGCAGCCAGAATGCTCTTTGGAGGCAAATATGGCAAAGCTTTGCCTTTCATACTTTGTACATACAGCTGGGTCAGTCTATTCCATGGAAAGGAACGTCATTCTTGGGAAAATGGATGGTCAGAGAAGGAGAGGAAGACCGTCAATGAGATATATTGACACAGTGACTTTAGCAATGGGTTCTAATGTGTTGAGATGAAGAGGGCACAGGACAGGACAGGGTCCAGGCTGCTTGTTCTTAGATTTGCTCTGTGCCGTCGTCATTGCTGTTGTTAAGATCTAATAGATGGATGTTAGATTTAATCAAGTGTTTTTTTCTGCACCAAGTAAAATGATCCTATGCTTTTTCCTCTTTATTCAGTTGACATCCTCATCAAACCTTGAACCCTTGGAATTGACGTTGCCTAATAAAGTGTGTCATTTGCAAACATTTTGCTGAGTGTTTTTTGCATTATTATTCCTTAGTGATTATTTGTTATTTTTTCTTTTTGGTAATACCTTTATTTTGTTTTTGTAATAAGATAATGCTAGCCTTATAGAATAAGTTTTCAACTTCAATTTTATGGAAAAGATTATAAAGAATTTGTACTATTGTTTCTTTAAATGTTGTTAATAACCAGTTCAAGACATCTGCAACTGATTTTTTAAAAACACTAGTCATTCTTGATTCAAACTGTTCTTTTATTAATCAGTATAATCATATTTTTAATACAAGATCTATTTCTCTCTGATTTTCTCTGACAGTTTTCTGCTTTCAGTTTTGTTGATTTCTGAAGATAGTATTTAATATATAGCGTCACGTGATTCAGTACTGTATTTCCCCCAAAGAAATCCTTTTGAAACAACAAAGGTAATGTTTGAAACTAAATTCATCAACCCTCAAATATTTCTCCCCTATCACCCCATTGTTAGTTGACAGCACTACTATGATCAATCATAGCCTATTAGATGTCATTGTGACTCCTCCCTTTTCCTGGTTTCCTTAATGCATCAGCCAGGAACCCAAGTAAGGTAATCACTACTACTTGGCTATTACTATATCTTAGTGCACTCTGGCTCTTAAGTAAATATTGCTCAACCTTGTACTTATTCTCTTTCCTTCATCTGCATTATACCATCAGTAACTTGCTGCTATAAAAAATTGATTAATCTTGTCTCATAAGAGGATTTAGTGTTATATTAAAGCTACTACATAATATAGATAAAGGTCCTTGTGTCTTTTGAACTTCTGACATGGGACCAACTTGAGCTTATGTGTTTTTGAGCTTCTGTACAACAACCTGTATTATACAAATGAGGAAAACCTACTTGCAGAGACTGAAGAAGACTTGAAGAATTTGCCGAAGATCAAAGACTACATTCATCCATATGGATTAAATTTTAACATCAAGGAAACAAAATTCCTCATCTTTAGATCAATAAATAATATCACAATAGATGGAGAAAAGATTAAAGAGTCAACAACTTTTTTTTAAACTTGGATTCACAGTCACTATCAATGGAAGAGTAGTCAATAAATCAAAAGATGTGCTTCATTGTGAAAATCTGTTGTCAAGGATTTCTCCAAAATGCTGAAGAGCAAGATGTAAGTTTAAAGACCAAGATGTGCCTGATTCAAGCCCATGGTCTTTTCAGTTGCTTCGTATGCATCTGAAAGTTGGACAATAAAAAAGAATTGCTGAAGAGATCTATACCTTTAAATTGTGGTGTTGAAAAATAGTACTAAATATCTTGTAAACTGTTGTTGTGTGCTGTCTAGTCGCTTGAGACTCATAGTGACCCAATGTACAACAGCCCTAAACCCTGCTCTATCTTGGGCCAATATTATTGTCTTTGACACACCTACCCCATTACCCCAGTCACTGAATCATTTAATCTCATAGAGGGTCTTCCCCTCCTGTGTTGTCCCTCCACACTTCCCAGCATGATGTCCCTCTCCAAGGATTGGTCCTTCCTTGCAACATGTTCAAATTATGTCAGACAAAGCTTCAGAATCCTTGCCTCCACGGAGCATCCTGGCTTCATTCTCTCTAGGACAAAAGTCTTTGTCCTCTTAGCAGTCCATGGTATATTCAATACTCTTCTCCAACACCATACTCAAAGGTATCAATTCTCCTTTTATCATCCCTAGTCATTGTCCAGCTCTCTGATGCATAGCAGGTGATTGCAAACACCATGGTGCACCTTAGTCTCCAGACTGACGTCATTGCTCTTCATACACTGGAGGGGTCTTTAATGGCAGACTAACCCACTGCAATATGTCTTTTAATTTTCTTGCTGCTGTTGTCAAGAGTTTTGATGGTGGAACCAAGCAAATTAAAGCTATTACCAGTCTCAATCTAGTCACCATCCATCATGATGCTGTTTGACCAGTCGTGAGAATCTTTGCTTTTTGATATTGAGCCTCAATCCATATTGAAGATTGCAGTCCTTGACCTTCTGCAGCAAGTGCTTCAGGTCTTCCTCCATTTCAGAAAGCAGGGTTGTGTCATCTGCATAATGTAGATTGTTGATGAACCTTCTCTAATCCTGATGTCACATTTCTCCTCATACAGCCCAGACTCCTGGATAATCTGTTCTGCATATATATTAAAAAGGTATGGAGAATGGTACAACCACTGTGGAAGGAGATATGGTGCTTTCTCAAAAAGTTGCAAGTAAAGATACCATTTGACCCAGCAATTCCACTACTGCAAATATACCCCAAAGAGACCGTAACTAACATCCAAGCAGATATATGCACACCCATGTTTATCGCAGCTTTGTTCACAATAGCAAGGAGTTGGAAACAACCCAAGTGCCCATGAACAAATGAATGGATAAAGAATCTGTGGTATATTCACACAATGGAATACTACACTGCATCGAGAAACAAGGAATTCATGCAATATTATTCAAAATGAGTGACCCTGGAGGACACTATGCTGAGTGAAGTCTCTCAGTCACAAAAGGACAAATACTGCATGGTGCCACTGTTGTAAAACAGAACTGACTTCAGGGTTGAGGAGAGACTGAGAAATATGGGTTCAATAATGTATATTGTACTGAAACAGATGAGGGAGAAAACTGTTTAAAAGGGATATGTGATTAGGCATTTTTGTCATCACAGGAGTCCAGAGTGAAGGTTGCATAGTGGATTGGGTCTTGGGTGGGGGGGGAGGTATTGTAAAACAATGAAAGACTTTTTCTTTTATTTTTCCGAGAGGGTAATGTACTAGTGGGGAGGGTTGGGAGGGGAGAAAAGTGCAACAATGAATGAAT
>NW_006399998.1:2439009-2461800 GCF_000299155.1 Elephantulus edwardii | reverse complement strand
TTTCATCTTAAAATAAACACTTTTTTAAAAATTAAAAAATATGTATGGAGATAAAACACTTCCCTGGCACACATCCTTCCCAATTTTGAATCATGCAATGTTTTCTTGCTCTGTTTTTGACTACTGACTCCTGGTCCAAGTATAGGTTTCAAACTAGCACAATCAAGTGTTCTGGGATTTCCATTCATCTCAGAGTTAGCCACAGTTTGTTGTGATCCACACAGTCAAATGCTTTTGCATAATCAATGAAACAGAGATAGATATTCCTCTGGTATTCCCTGCTTTCAGCCAAGGTCCATCTAACATTAGCTACAATATCCCTAGTATCGCAACGACTTCTAAACCCAACATGTACTTCTGGTAGTTCTCTGTTGATGTGCTGTTCAAGAATAAACAACCAAGTGTTCCTTAGGAGGTGAGTCTAGGGAAACCCCAACTCACGTATTTTAAACATGCTATCAGGAGGGACCATGCAAATAAACATCATGCTGGGAAAGGTGAAGAGTCAGAGCAACAGAGAAGGACACTTAACAAAGTGGATTGACACAGTGGCTGTCACAATAGGCTAGAACATATCAGAAACTCTGAGGATAGAACCAGGTTCAGTCGGAACTATTGTGCATAGAGTCACCATGAGTCATAGTTGATTGGACCATATTTAACAATTAAAACATATTTTCTATCTTGCCTTAGCCTCTTAGTACTCCAAATTTCTTCTCATCCTTCATCATCAATTGCTCCCCACAACTGAAATATGCTATTTTGCCTCAAGGATCATAACTTGGAAAAAGTGCACACACACACACACACACACACACACACACACACATCTTTATTAAAGCCCTGCATTGACCCAAATTTTTGCTGATGAATACCTTTACATATTATAAAAACTATTCTATATGTACCTTTATTCTTTATAAAGCTTTTCTAAAATGACTAACAGTCATTCATTCTATCCTGTGTGTTTAAAATTCAGTGGCAAAAAATGTTCATTTACTACTTAAAATTAGAACTGTATATTTGTAAATTTCTCTATTAGCAATCTGTCTCTGTTTATGTTCATAACTCCCTCAAGCTTATGATACTATACTATTCAATTAACAGTCACAGGAACTAGTCACAGTGTAGTGTAGATAATATTTATTCAAGAAATATTAAAAATGAATGCATTAATGTATCAACTTAAATATAGTGTAAATTAATGCTTTGTAATAATGCTACCCTGCCTTGGATAAACAAAGATGATATACATACTTTTTTGAGAAGCATTGTATCCTGGTAAGTATCTATAAAAAATATTGGAATATGCCCTCTGGGTCTTAGAATTTCATCTTAACATTGTATCTCTCTACTACATTAATTACGGATCTACCTAAGATTACAATAGCTTTGATCTGCCGTTTTAAATAAAATAGTGTTAAAGACAGCAGTGCATAGATTTGTATTTGCAATAATCATGCAACTATTTTATAATTTGGTTATGTTAATAGACAGGAAATTGAGATTGGTTGCTAGCACTATTTGCAACAAAGAAAGAAGGTTCTCAACAAGGATACATGATACACAATTTCACAAAATGAAGAAAAAAGCATTTACTAGGCAGAAAGTTCTACATATTAACATAAGCAAAATGAGATTTCTGGCCTTAGGCATCAAATTCAATCATTTCATCTCTCCAAGTAGCTCTTTCTCTATTTTAATATCCCCACAGGCACACACTCACAAGGATAGAAATGATGGGGGTGATTTTGAATTTTAAATCCAAATCAAAATCCAAATGGAGTGCAGAATACAATATTTAGCATACCAGGTTTAGTGTCCTAACTCTTAAGTCACAGAAATTGAAAAGATCTACTTTGAAATAATGATAGTATAGTATTTGTTTATTGAAACATTTAATATGATAGTCTTTAAGTTTAAGACAATATACTAAATATAGAAAGTGACCAAAAGACATTAAAAATGTCTACTGATTAAAAATTATTGAAAATAATATTTTCATTCCAAATACTATTTACTTGGCTCTCTGTGCAAGTTAATAGATTAAATATTATATAAAGACAATTTATGCATATCAGAGACATCAACATAACTGACAAATTGATATTATATAAAAATAAGATAGAAAACTATGGACCAATATGAATTTTAAAAAAGGGAAATTATCCAATAGTCCTAGTAATTGTAACAATGAGCTAAAGCATATCAGAGATTGTGAGGATGGTGCAGGATAAGCTAAGGCTCAGATTGGTTGTTTATAGGGTCACTAAAAATGGATGTCAACTCGAAGGCACCTAATAACACAACATCAGCGCAGCTTCTTACCTCTAGATTCCCAGAGCTCTCCTAATAATCCATTAACCTGTAAATGTCACACTATTTATCCAGCTTTTAATCCATTTGGGTGTTTTCATTGTTAGATTCAAACATATTTTCTACCTTCCATGAAAATGTATGAATTATTATCTTCAAGAATTTTACATTTTGGGTTTATGATTTTAACAAGGTAAAAGTAGATATTAACAATCTATTTTTAGTTGTAACATAATTACATGTTGTTGTTATGTGCCATCTAGTCACTTGTGACTCATACTGACCCTATGTACAAGAGCCCTAAACGCCGTTCTATCCTGTCCTAACCTCACCTTCTCAAACACACTCATTCCCACCACTCCACTCACAGAATCGATCCATCCCATTGAGGGTCTTTCTCTCCTGCACAGTCCTTCCACTCTCCCAAACATAATGTTCCTCTCCAAGGACCAGTCCCTCCTTGCAATATGCCCAAAGTATGTCAGGCGAAGCTTCACAATCCTTGACTCCAAGGAGCATTCTGGCTTCACCCTCTCCAGGACAAACCTGTTTGTTCTCCTAGCAGTCCCTTCCCCAGTACCACAGCTCAAAGGCATCAATTCTCTTTCAATCATTCCTATTCACTGTCTAACTCTCTGATGCATAACACGTAATGGCGAAGACTGTAGTCTGGATCAGGCACACCTTAGTCACCAGCCTGATGTCATTGCTCTTCAGTACTCTTGGGAGGTCCCTCACAGCTGACTTTACCAATGCAATTTGTCTCCTGATTTCCTGGTAACAAGAGTGTTGACTCTGGAGCCAAGCAAACTAAAACTGTTAACTCTCTCAAGCTCTTCACCATCTATCCTGATGCTGTCAATTGGCCCAGTGGTGAGAATCCTTGTTTTCTTGATGTTGAGCTTCAACCCATATTGAAGACTGCAGTGCTTGACCTTCTGCAGCAAGCACTTCAGGTCCTCCTCAGTTTCAGCAAGCAGGGTTGTGTCATCCGCACAACTCAGGTTGTTGATGACTCTTCCACTAATCCTGATGCCACATTCCTCCTCATAAAGCCCAGTATCTCGGATGATCTGTTCTACATACAGATTGAAAAGGTATGGAGACAAAATACATCCTCATGCACCCCCTTCTTGATTTTGGACAATGTAGTTTCTCTTTGCTCTGTTTTTATGACTGCCTCTTGGTCCAAGTATAGGTTTCGCATTAGCACTATCAAATGTTCTGGGATTCCCATTCTTCTCAGAGTCAGCCATAGCTTGTTGTGATCCACACAGTCAAAAGCCTTTGCATAGTCAATGAAGCACAGACAGACATTCTTCTGGTATTCTCTGCTTTCTGCCAAGATCCATTTAATATTATCTAGAATATCCCTAGTATAAAACAATAGCATAAAATTCAAGATGGAATAGAATTGCATTAGTTAAGATGTAAGCTATAACATTAAGAATAAGAATAGTAAGAATATTACTTTTTAAAAGGTAAAAATCAGTAAATGAATTAAGTTGGAACATTTAAAAGGATAGACTAGATACAATCAAAAGCAGTAAAGAATGAACAGGAAAAATTTCATACGTATAACATACTATAGGTAAAATGAAAGAAATAAATTAAAATATACCAATAACAATATAAAAAGCCAATATTAAATAATTCAATCAGAGGTTGAGATTGTCAGATTGAGAAAATAAAAGGAAGTTGGTTGCTACAAATATATGATGTCTACCTGAGAAACAGCTCAGGCTCAAGGATTCAAATAAGTTGTAAGTAAATAATATAAAAGGATATTTTGTGCAAATTACAACCAAAAGACAGCCTGAGTACTACCTTAATATAGTAGTATTATGTTGAGAAATGAATGGAAATCTTATGATAAGTGTCACAACAACAAAATATGGCAGTTATAGACATCTATGACCCTAACCCACCACTCATTTCTCAATTTTTTGCATGTTACATATTTCTGTGCTGTTACTATATACCATTGATTCAGAACATACTCATAGCTGACACTCCAGTGAGTTTTCAGAGGCAGTAAGTTGCACTAAAGTTGATTGCCCATTTTTTCTCTTGGTGAGCAGCTGGTAGATTCTATTTAATCATCTTTGGGGTGACCTCTCAGTTCCTTATCATTAAGCCACCAAAAAGAAAGTCATAAAAAAAAAACCCATGAAGACCTTCTGTGAGATGATTCAACCCCTTGGCTGCAACAAATGGCACAAGCACATCAGTGATTGTAAGGATGGCCTAGAACTAGACATTGTTTTAATCTATTGTGCATATAGTCTCTTTAAGTATCTAACAACAGTACAGCACCGTACAATGAAAAGACAAAAATGAGTATCAGAAGAGACTCTGAAACTTGTTCTTGAATGTACAACGGCCAAAGTGAATACAAGAAATGATTTGTCATTGTTATTAAGTGTCATCAAATTGACTATGATTTATAACAAACCTGTAAACAACAGATCTGAACCTTGTTCCGACCTGTACTGTTCTTACAATCTCCGATATGCAGAAGCCCATTGCTACAGTCAATATAACAATTCATCTTGTTGATTGTCTTCTATTTCTGTGACCCTCCACCATTCCCAGAACAATATCTTTTTCCAAGAACTAGTGCTTCTTGACAATATACCCAAAGTATTTGAAATGAAATTTGATATCTTTATCTCTAAAGAGCACTCTAGTTGCATTTGCTCCAAGACATAATTGCTTACTCTTTTGGCAGTCCATAGGATGTTCAGTACTCTTCTCAACACCACAATTCAGTGGTATCAATTCTTCATTTGTAATCCTTATTTATTGTTCAACTTTCAGATATATTTGTTGGTATTATTAGATATCACTGAATTGAGTACAACTCATAACAACCCTATGAGATACAGATCTCAGCCCTGTCCTGCCACAGTCTCTGACATCCTCAAGCCCATTGTGCAGTCACTGTGTCAATCCACCTGGTTGAATTTCTTTTTCTCTCTCACCATCCCTACACCTCCCCAAGCATGAAGTCCTTCTCCAGTGAATAACCTCTCTTAGCAACGTGCCCAATGTATGTAAGGCCAAACTTCACCATCCCTATCTCCAGAGATCACTCTGGCTGTACCTTCTCCAAGACATATCTGTTTGTTTTTTTGGCAGTCCATGGATATTTTTCACTCATTTGCAACATTATAGTTCAAAAACATCAATTCTTCTTCAGCCATCCTTATTCACTGTGCAGCATTCAGCAGTGTAGCAAGTGATTGAAAAGACCACAGCCTGAATAAGACATACCTTTGCCCTTAAGCTAACATTTGTTGAGTTCCCTGATTCCACTTTCCCAGTACAGTACGTCTTCTCATCTCCCAACTGCTAATACCAAGTATATTGATTGTGGATCCAAGTAAGACAAAGCCTTTGACAGTTTCAATTTTTTTCTCCATTTATCATGATGTTACTTGTAAGTATAGTCTTGAGAATTTTTGTTTTCTTGATTTGGAGATGAGATCCATACTGAAAACTTTTTTTGATCTGTATTCTTTGTTCTTCTACAGCAAGTGTTTCAACTCCTACAGCTTTCAGCAAGCAAGACGGTGTCATCTACATGATGAAAGTCGTTGTTGTTGTTGTCGTTGTTATGTGCTGTTGAGTCACCTACAACTCCTAGATACTCTATGTACAACAGTCCTAAACCCTACCGTATTCTGTGCCAATCTCACTGTCTCCAACACACCTACCCTGATTACCCCAGTCACTGAATCAATCCACCTCATAGCGAGTCTTCCTCTTCTGTGCTGTCCCTCCACCCTCCCAAGCATGACGTCCTTCTTCAAAGACTGGTCCCTCCTTGTAACATGTCCAAAGTATGTCAGATGAAGCTTCAGAATCCTTGCCTCCAAGGAACAGCCTGGTTTAACCCTTCTAGACTGAACCTGTTTAGTCTCTTAGCAGTTCATGATATATCTTCTCCAACACCACAGCTCAAAGACATCAATTGTTCTCTATCATCCCAGGCTCACCAGGATCTCCAAAGTGACATCATTGCTCTTCAGTACTTTGGAGAGGTCTCTAATAGCAGACTTTCCTGTCTCAATACATCTTTTAATTTCCTGGCTGCTGGTGCTAAGAGTGTTGACTGTGGAATCAAACAAACTAAAATTAACATTCTCAATCTCTTCACCATCCATCATGATATAAAAAATAATTTAAAAGATCATAGCTTTAAATAAGCACATGAAGAAATGTTCAAAATCCCTAGTTCTAAGAGAAATGCAAATCAAAACAAATATGAGATATCATCTCACCCCAGTAAGAATAGCAAAATTTAAAAGAACTGCAAGCAACAAATGCTGGTTAGGTTGTAGAGAAACTGGAAAACTTATTCACTGTTGGTGGGAGTGTAAAATGGTGCAATGGTGCAACCATTGTGGAAAGTGGTATGGCGCTTTATCAAAAAATTGTAAATAGAGATACCACTTGACCCAGCAATTCCTCTTCTGGGAATATACCCTAGAGAGACCATAAATGACATCCACGCAGATATATGCACACTCCTGTTCATCACGGCTTTGTTCACAACAGCTAGGAGTTGGAAACAATCCAAGTGTGCATCTACAAATGAATGGATAGAGAATCTGTGGTATATTCACACAATGGAATACTATGCTGCATTGAAAAACAAGGAACTCAGGCAATATTATTCAAAATGGGTGACCCTGGAGAACATTATGCTGAGTAAAATATCTCAGTCACAAATGGACAAATACTGCGTGGTGCCACTGTTATAGAAAGTGACTGATATCAAGGTTGGGGTAAAACTGAGAAAAACTGGATCAATTATGTATACTGAATCGAAACAAATGAGGGAGAGAATGGTTTAAAAGTGATATATGATAGCATATTATGATTATCACAGGAATCTAGAATTAAGGTTGCATAGTTGAGTGCATGTGGGGTGAGGGGGGCAGGGTCGGGGCCGAGGGGTGGGGGGATTGTATACCACAAAGAAGTTTATCTTTAGCTTTTCAGAGAGAGGAGTGAACTGTGGGGAGGGAGGTAAAAAAAAACAAACGCAACAATGAATGAAAATCCAAAATCTCTGTAAATGTTCATTAAAATTAATTGAATCATTTTTTTAAAAAAGATCATGGCTTTAATCTGGCATACCTTAATCTCTAAATTAACATCTTTGCTCTCAAGCATTTTTGAGAGGTCCTTGACAGCAGATTTTCCCAATGCAGCATGTCTTTTGCTTTCTTGACTGCTGTGTTGATTGTGGATCCAAATAAAATGAAATCTTTGACAAGTTCAATTTCTAGCCATCTATCATGATGTTTCCTATTGGTTATGTGGGGAAGATTTTGGTTTTCTTGACATTGAGATGTAACGCATATTGACGACTACAGTCTTTGATCTTCAACATCAAATACTTCAAATCCTCATCACTTTCTAGAAGCATCATTGTATTATCTGTCTAAGACAGGTTATTGATGAGTCTTCCTCTTGTCCCAATGCCATATTTTCCTTTATATGGTATAGCTTCTTGAATTATTTGTATGGTATACACATTGAATTGATATGAAGAAAAGACACAACCTTGACACATAAATTTTCTGATTTAAACCAGGCACCAGTCCCTTGCTTTGTTCAAACAGCAGCTTCTTGTTCTAGGTACAGGTTTTATATGCGCATAATCAAGTGCTCTGGGATTTTCATTTTTTCTCAATATCCGCTATTATTTTTTAAATACATACACTCAGTTGTCTGTCTATTTAACGGAACACAAGGAAACACCTTTGTGGTATTTTCTGATTTTAGCCAACATCAATCTGACATCAGCAGTGCTATTCTACATTCCACAGCCTTTTCTGAATCCAGCCTGAATTTCTAGAAGTTCCCTGTCAATGTTCCAGTCATTTTAAAGTAATTATCAGAAATATTTTATGTGAATGTGATAGTAATAATATTGTTTGGTAATTTCCACATACTGTTGGATGACCTTATTTGGAGTGGGAACAAATATGGACCTCTTCTGATCAGTTGATCAGTCTTCTAATTTTCTTATCCTAGACTAGTGAGCACATCCAAAGAGCATCTATTTGTCAAAACACTTCAGTTGCATTCCTTCAATTCCTTGGGTCTAAATTTTTGGCAATGTCCTCAGGACTGATGTTAAAAAAACAACAACAAACAAACAAGGAAAATAATATTTCAAAAGGCAAATTAAGAAGGCACAGAAAAATATTATTTTGACATTTGCAATGGCCTGGAGTTCATATCAAAAGAGAATTAAATTATTTTCCTGACTCAAGTTGAAACAAAAAAAGGAAAATAATTGATGCTTCATTTGCAGTATTAAATAATTCTATAAGCAAACATTGAGCGATGCATGATGGATCAAAACAAAAGGGAAGACAAATAGAGTCATTGCACCAAAGAATATTGGTAAACATTCAACCATTTTAAGAGGTTGCATATGATGAAAACCAAGTATCTTTGAAGGGAAAAGTTCCTCACTAAAGACATTGGTTAAGAAATAAACAAGAGATTCCAATAAATGACTTACTATACTTGCGTTGCTGAATTAGGTTAAGTAATTTGGACTACAATTACCTGATCAATTGACTTGAAGAGATCCATGTTTATGCACATTCCAAAACAGGCGGTTCAATAAACTGTGTAAATTATTAGGCAACATCATTAATATCATATATAAGTAAAATTTTGCTGAAGATAATTTTAAAATGTTAACAAATAGTGCGTGACAGAGAACTGTAACACCTGAAACTTGATTCAGAAGAGGTCATGGAGTAAAATGAGGGACATTTTTTCTTCTGTCAGATGCATCTTGGCTGAAAGCAGGGAAAATTAGAAAGATGCTTCCCTTTGTTTTATTGACTATGCAAAAAAAAAGCTTCAATGTGCATCACAATGAAATACAGACATTATAAAGGACTGGAATCTAAAAACAGTTAACCATTTTCATCAGGAACCTGTACATAGCACAAAAGAGAGTTGTTCAAAGAAAGCAAGGGATATTCCATGATTTAAATTCAGGAAATGTGTACATTAGAGTTTTTTCCTTTCACCATACTTATTCATACCTACTAAGTAAATGATCAAGTTGCATTATAGGAAGAAAAACGCTGCATCAGGTTTGGAGCAAGACTTTTTAACAACTGCAATGTACAAATGACACAATCTATCATGCTAAAAGTGATAAAGACTTGAAATACCAATAAAGACCAAAGAGTATAGTCTTCAATGTGCATTAGACATAAATAAAATAAAAACCAAAGGTCTTGCATCTGTTTCATTGTGTATATTGGGATTCTGTGAGTTGGAACTGACTAAATAATACCTAATAACAACAACAGTGTTCCCCTAACAACAGAATTCATAATTTTATGAAGGCTAAAATTGACAGAACTGAAGAGAAAAAATAGACCATCTAACCATAATAGTTGGGGAATTTAGTAACCATCTTTCAATAATGCATGAACCATTTTTCCTAGAGACCACCAAGACAAATGAATACTTGAATAACACAATAATCCAACTAGATTTAACAGACGTCTGTGGAAAAAAAATGCACCTAACAAGGGAATGCCTATTTTCTAGATAGCACCTAGTATATTTTTCAGAATACACCATATTCTGAGCCATTAAAAAATCTTCGATGAATGAAAGTACACTAATTATATTTTTCAACCAGCATGGAATAAAATTAAACCCCAAAACAATAGAAGGAACTTTGGGAAATTCACAAATATGTGGAATAGCAACCAATATAGTATTACATATATCAGTCAAAAAAGAAATAACAAAGGGAAAGTAAAAAATTCAGCATACCAAAACTTACAGGATAGTAGTAAGAGATAAATTTATAGCTGTAAACACATGCATAAAAAAAGAGAATGATCTCAAATCATTAGGATTCTTCCAACTACATTTACGGTCTGTTAATTTTTATTTTATTTTTTAAAAAGTTAAGGCAGTTAAATAGGTCAAAAACTGGTTCTGGAAAACTGGATATTTTTAGGTAAAATATTGAAATTGTATCCATTTATATCATTCACAAAAATCAGTGTACAGCATAAACATAAAGTAAGAGTTGAAAACTATAGAACTCTACAATAAAGTCATGGAGTAAATTTTTGTGACCTGAAATAATTATTTGTCAAATAAAACTCCTGAAGCACAAACAATACATGAGAATATTATGAATTGGACTTAATCATAATGAAAAAACTTGTGCTTCAAAGAATGTAGTTAAATATGTAAAAGTACAGCCAATGAAATGAGAGGTAATATGGACAAGATTTATATCTAACCAGGTGCTTTCATATAGAAGATACAAACTTTTCCAACTTAATAATAAAAATGTGTTGTTGTTGTTGTTGTTGTTATTGTTGTTATGTGCCATCGAGTCACTGACCACTCATAGCCACCTTATGTACAATAGCCCTGAACTTTGTTCTGTTCTGTGCCAATCACTGACACACCAATCCCGATTACCCCAGTCACTGAATTTATCCACCTCATAGAGGGCCTTCCTCTCCTGCACTGTCCCTCCACCCTCGAAAGCATGATGTCCCTCTTTAAGGACCAGTCCCTCCTTATAGCATGTCCAAAATATGCCAGACAAAGCCTCAGGATCCTTGCCTCCAAGGAGCAGCCTGGTTTAACCCTCTCTAGGTTGAACCTGTTTGTCTTCTTAGCAGTGCATGGTACACTCAATACTCTTCTCCAACACCACAGCTTAAAAGCATCAATTCTCCTTCTATCCTCCTTAGTAATTGTCCAACTCTCTGATACATAACAAGTGATTGCAAAGACCATGGTTTGTATCATACACACCTTAGTCTCCTGAGTGACACCATTGTACTTCAGTACTTTGGAGAGGTCCCTAACAGTAGACTTTCCCATCACAATATGTCTTTTAATATCTGGGCTTCTGGTGCCAAGAGTGTTGATTGTGGAGCCAAGCAGACTAAAGCTGTGAACAATCTCAATCTCTTCCCCATCCATGCTGATGTTGCCAATTGGTCCAGTGGTGATAATCTTTGTCTTCTTGATCTTGAGCCTCAATCCATATTGAAGGCTGGAGTCCTTGACCCTCTACAGCAAGCTCTTCAGGTCCTCCTCGGTTTCAGCAAGCAGGGTTGTGTCATCTGCATAACGCAGATTGTTGATAGATCTTCCACCAATCCTGACACCACATTTCTCCTCATAGAACCCAGCCTCCCTGATGATCTGTTGTGCATTCAAGTTGAAAATGTATGGAGACAGGACACACTCCTGGCATACGCCCTTCCAAATTTTGAACCATGCAGTGTTTCCTTGCTCTGTTCTGACGACTGCCTCTTGGTCCAAGTATAGGTTTCTCATTAGCATGATCAAGTGTTCTGGGAGTCAGACACAGTTTGTTATAATCCACACAGTCAAAGGCCTTTGCATAGTCAATGAAACACAGATAGATATTCCTCTGGTATTCCCTGCTTTCTGCCAAGGTCCATCTAACATTAGCTACAATATCCCTAGTACCACAACCCCTTCTAAACCCAGCCTGGACTTCTGGCAGTTCTCTGCTGATGTGCTGTTCCAGTTGTTTTTTGGATGATCTTTAGTAGAATTTGGTTGCATGTGAAATCAATGATATTGTTCTATAGTTTCTAAACTCTATTGGGTCACACTTCTTTGGAATTGGAACAAATATAGATCTCTTCCAGTCAGTTGGCCAAGTGGTTGTTCTCCAGATTTCTAGGGACATGGTGAGCACATCCAGGGCAGCATATGTTAGCTGAAATAGGTCGATTGGTATAGAATCTATTCCCGGGGCTTTATGTTTCGCTATTTCCTTCAAAGAAGCCTGAACTTCTTCCTTCATCACCATAGGTTCTTGCTCATATGTTGTTTCATGAAATTCTTCTGTGTCTGCAAATTCCTTTTGATAGACTCAGTATATTCTTTCCATCTTCTTTTAATACTTCCTGGATCATTTACCATTTTACCTAAAGCATCCCTGATTATAGCAACTTGAGGTCTAATTTTGTTCTTCAGTTCCTTGAGCTTAAGAAATGCTGAGTGAGATCGGTCCTTTTGATTTTCTGACTCCAACTCCTTGCACATTTCATTGTAATATTTTACTTTGTCATCTCGTGCTGTCTTCTGAAATCTTCTATTCAACTCTTTAGTATCTCGAGTTGTTCCATTTGCTTTGGCTTCTCAGCGCTCCAGTGCAATATTCAGAGTTTCTTCTGACATCCATTTTGGTCTTTTCTTCCTCCTCTGTCTTTGTAATGACTGTTTGCACTCTTCCTGGATGATACCCTTGATATCTTCCCACAACTCATCTGGTCTTCATTCATTAATGTTCAAGGTCTCAAACCTGTTCCTGAGATGGTTCCGGCATTCAGATGGGATAGACTCAAAGTCATATTTTGGTTCCCATGGATTTGGGTTAATTTTCCTCAACTTCAGCTTGAACTTGCATATGAGTAGTTGGTGGTCTGTTCCACAATAAGCTCCTGGCCTAGTTTTCACAGCTGATACTGAGTTTTTCCAGCGATTCTTTCTGCAGATGTAATTGATCTGATTCCTATGCATACCATCAGGTGAAATCCATGTATATAACCTGCATTTATGTCTCTTAAAAACATATTTGCGACGGCCATTCTCTTTCTGTAGTGGTTACAGCCTCTGAAACCGGTGGAGGGATTCTGCAAGTCCTAACGGACTCAACAACAAGCTGAATGAATATACAGCAAAGGAGTCATCAGAACTACCTAGTTTCCACCATCAAACAAGCCAAAATATGAAGTGAAAACAGAAACAAAAACATCTAGAACCTGTAGAATCTGACGACGACTCCAAAAAATCAAGAAATATATGGGTTTTTCTTGGAAATGCTTTGCACCATCCATTAGGCCTCTGTTTTCCCTTATGCCGCCATTGTACCTATATTTTTGTTTTTCCATCCAGAGGCAATAAATCATAACACCACTAAAAAAAAAAAAAACCAAACATATTTGCAATGAGGAGCTCTGGTGGCCTAGTGGCAAGAAGCTGCACTACAATCTCAGAAGTATACAGTTCAAATCCGCCAGATGCTATGCCGGAAAAGGAGTGACAATCTCCTCCTGTACCAGTATGATCCGATTTGACGGTACATGCACAAAAATAATAATAATTTAAAAAAAGTTTTAAAAAAACAAACATATTCGCAATGAATAAATCATTTATTGTGCAAAATTCAATCATTCTATCTCC
Source organism: Elephantulus edwardii (assembly GCF_000299155.1). Classification (NCBI taxonomy): domain Eukaryota; kingdom Metazoa; phylum Chordata; class Mammalia; order Macroscelidea; family Macroscelididae; genus Elephantulus; species Elephantulus edwardii. The sequence continues at coordinate 2,448,231 of NW_006399998.1, read as the reverse complement.
AGCTCCATTTCTGTCACTGAGTCCATGTTTTGCAACTACTGAATCTTCTTCTCTGTTCCCAACTTTTGCATTCCAGTCACCCATTATTATCAATGCATTTTGATTGCATATTCGAGGGATTTCCAACTGTAAAAGTGGTAGAAATCTTCTATTTCCTCTTCTTTGGCTCTGGTTGTTGGTGCATATATTGAATAATAATAAAAATTAAGTATCTAAATTTAAAATAATTTTGTTAATTAATGATGAATAACTTCAATAGACATTCTTCCAAAGAAGACATATAAATGGTCAATAATCACATGAAAAGAAGTACCAAAACCCCCATAGTCAATTATCCATGAAGAGATAGTAATGAAAATAAATAATGAGTACCACTTCACAGCCATTATGATGGTATAATGGAAAACAATCAAAAGTATTGACAAGAATGTGATAATTTGAAATCTTTAAACATTGCTGGAAGCAAGGTAATATAGTGTAGCCATTTTATCAAACTTATTATCATTATACAGTAACAATTTATTAAATAATGGTGTCATATGATAGCAATTCTCAAAAACGTTGCTCAGAGAAAACGCAATGTGGCAAAAACATTTGTATAAGATAGATCAGAGTATCCTTATTTATAACTTTGTGTATATATGTGTGTGTGTGTGTGTTTGTGTGTATTCCAATATCCACCTGTTGATGATGAATAAACAATTTGCATATATTCTAGCAATAAAGCTGCATTACACATGCTATGCACATTGTCGTAGTTCTTTTTCCCCCTTAATACTATTCGTCAGATTTTACCAATTGACATCTGTTTACATGACATTTTTCTAATATTCAAACAGATTGAAAGCCAGTTGCTTTTTCTTATAGCATTCAGATCAAACCTTACTCAAATTTGCTGCTTTTCACCCATCTTGCTTCAAAGGATAGTTAACTACAAATACTAACACTGAGAAGAATGAGAATTCCAGAACACTTAATTGTGTTCATGCAATACTTGTATCTAGATCATAAGGATGTTGTTTGTACAGAACGAGTGAACACTAAAAGTTTTTAAATTAAGGTATGTTTCAGGGTTGTATCCTTTCTTCTTATCTATTCAACCTGTATCTAAGCAAATTATTCAAGAATCTGACCCTATAAAGAAGAATGTGGCATCAAGATCAGAGAAAGACTCATCAATAACCTACATTATGTTGATAAATCAATCTTGTTTGCTGAAAGTGAGAGGAATTTGAAGCATTTGTTACAAAAAATAAAAGAATACAGCTTTCAAAATGGATTGCACCTCAGTATCAAGAAAACAAAAATTCTCACCATTGGACCTAATAGGTAACACTATGAGAGGTGGAGAAAAGATTGAGCCTGTCAATTAATATATTTTACTTGGTTCCACAATCAACAGCCTTTGGAATCAGCAGAAAGAAGATCAGGAGACATATTGCACTGGAAAATGTTGCAGTCAAAAAACTCTCCAGATTGTTGAAGAGCAATGATGTTAGTTTGATGAATGAGATGTGCTTGGTTCACACCATGGCCTTCTCAATTTTTTATTATGAATCTTAGACCTAAATATTGAATAAGGCTGACAGAATGTCTGCCTTTGAGCTGTCCTGTTGATGAAGAGTACTGAATGTCCCATGGACTGACAAAAGAAAAGTCTTAAGGAAGGGGCACCCAGAGTGCTCCTTGAAAGCAATGGTGATAAAGATTAATCTCACAGTCCTTGGGCATGTTGCTAGAAGAGCCTATTAGTTGGAGAGGGGTATCATGCTTGCAAAGGTGGAGGACTGGTGAAAGAGAAGAAGACCCTCAACCAGATGTATTGACACAGTGAGTACAGCAAAGGGCTCAAATGTAAGTCAGAAATTGCAAAGATGGCCCAGGATAGGACAGGGCTCAAATCTGTTCTTCATAGGATTGCTGAGTGTGCTAGACTCAGTGGCACCTAACAACAACTACAAAGGAAGCTCTAGTGGTTAAGTCCATTAGGAGTTACATGCTAAGCCAAATCCTTCTCCTTGCTTGTAATACAAACAGACCAATGAGTTCAAGCACGATTTTCTCATGTAATTTCCCGTCTCAGAAATTCAGTAGAAGAAATTAAGTTCCCACTCACTACCAATGAGTTTGAATTTGATTTTTTAATTGCAAAGCTGATATCTATAATCCAAAGGCCTTCTGAACCAGAAATTTGAATCCAAAAGTAGTTTCAGAGGAGAAAGATGAGTAGACTAACTTTCATGGCAATTTCTTTTCTCAGAAATCTGATGAGTTGGATGACAGTAAGTGAATGAGTAAACTATAAAGGAACATTACCAAAGGCAATGGCTTTAGAATTATAAATATTCTTAGTCTAAAAACAGAGGTAAAATGAACAGAGATATATATTGCATGTATATGTATTATACATGTGTTGTATGTAACTCATGAATTGACTTCTCATTTACTTTAGTAATCTTGAAAATTTGGCAAATATTTTTAGTTCATTGTACTGATACTTTGTGACTTGTTGATGTTGTTGTTAATTACGGTCAAGACAAGTAGGATTCAAAGAAACCCTAAGAACAATAGATCTGAACTGTGTCCCATCCTGTGCTATTCTCCCAATCTCTAACACATTTGAACCTGTTGTTGCACTACTGCTTCAGTCTATCTGGTTGAGGACAGTCTTCCCTCTTTTGGCAACCCGTCACCTTTCCAAGCTTGATGTTCGTCACCCACTAATAGGGTCTCCTACCAACATGATCAAAGTATGAGAGATGAAGTTTTGCCATCCTTGCTTCCAAAGAGCACTCCGGCTGCACCTTCCACAAGACATATCTGTTTGTTCTCTTGGCATTCCATGGAATATTTGGTACTCTTCTCCAACTCAAAGGTATCAGTTCTTCTTCTGTTATCCTTATTCATTGTCTCGCTCTCAAATGCATAACCAGTGATTGAAAAGACCATGGCCTGAATTAGGTGACCCTTAGTCCTCAAATCAACATAATATATCCTCAAAAATTTGGAGAGTTCCCTGATAACAGACCATTCCAGTGTAATTCATCTCCTGATCTCCTGACTATTGATATAAAGTATATTGATTGTGAATCCAATAAGAAGAAACTGTTAACAATCTTAATCTTTTCTCTATCTATCATGACATTATAATAAAGGATGCTTTAGGCAGAATATTAAACGATCCAGGAAGTATGGAAAGAAGATGGGAAGAATACACTGAGTCACTGTATTGAAAGAAATTGGCAGACACAGAATAATTTAATGAAACAAAATATGAGCAAGAACCTATGGTGATGAAAGAAGAAGTTAAAGCGGCTTTGAAGAAATAGAAAAAAATCAGGACCCAGGAACAGACGGTATACCAATTGACTTATTTCAGCTCACAGATGTTGCCCTGGATGTGCTCACCAAGTTGTGTAAAGAAACCTGGAGAACAACGACTTGGCCAACTGACTGGAAGAGATCTATATTTGTTACCATTCCAAAGAAGTGTGACCCAATAGAGTGTGGAAACTACAGAACAATATCATTGATTTCACATGCAAGCAAGATTCTCCGGAAGATTATCCAAAATGCCTGGAATTGCACATCAGCAGAGAACTGCCAGAAGTCCAGTCTGGATTTAGAAGGGGTCGTGGTACTAGGGATATTATAGCTAATGTTGGATGGATCTTAGCTGAAAGCAGAGAATACCAGAAGAATGTCTACCTGTGTTTCATTGGTTACGCAAAGGCATTATTTGACTGTGCGGGTCACAACAAACTGTGGCTGACTCTGAGAAGAATGGGAATCCCAGAACATTTATGTAATCGTGCTGATGCGAAACCTATACTTGGACCAAAGAAGGTCCAAAGAAGGTTTTTTCCAAAGAAGGGTGATCCAACTGAGTGTGGAAACTACAAAACAATAGCATTGATTTCACATGCAAGCAAGATTCTACTGAAGATTATACAAAAATGATTGGAACAGTACATCAGCAGAGAACTGCCAGAAGTCCAGGCTGAGTATAGAAGGGGTTGTGGTACTAGGGATATTGTAGCTGATGTTAGATGGATCTTAGCTGAAAGCAGAGAATACCAGAAGAATGTCTATCTGTGTTTCATTGATTATGCAAAGGCATTTGACTGTGTGGATCATAACAAACTGTGGCTGACTCTGAGAAGAATGGGAATCCCAGAACATTTAATTGTGCTAATGCGAAACCTATACTTGGACCAAGAGGCAGTAGTCAGAACAGAGCAGGGTACCACTGCATGGTTCAAAATTGGGAAGGGTGTACGCCAGAGATGTGTCCTATCTCCATACCTTTTCAACCTGTATGCAGAGCAGATTATCCGAGAGGCTGGGCTCTATGAGGAGACATGTGGCGTTAGGATTGGTGGAAGATCTATTAACAATCTGCGTTATGCAGATGATACAACCTTGCTCGCTGAATCTAAGGAAGACCTCATGCACTTACAGCAGAGGGTCAAGGACTGCAGCCTTCAGTATGGACTGAGGTTCAATGTCAAGAAGACAAAGATTCTCACCACTGGACCAATTGGTAGTATCAGGATGGATGGCGAAGAGATTGAGATTGTTCACAGTTTCGTTTTGCTCGGCTCCACAGTCAACACTCTTGGCACCAGCTGCCAGGAAATCAAAAAACGTATTGCGATGGGAAAGTCTGATGTTAGGGAACTCTCTAAAGTACTCAAGAGCAACGGAGTCTCTTTGGAGACGAGGGTGTGCCTGATACAGGCCATGGTCTTTGCAATCACTTGTTATGCATCAGAGAGCTGGAGAATGAGTAGGGAGGACAAAAGGAGAATTGACGCCTTTTAGCTGTGGTGCTGGAGAAGAGTATTGAATGCTCCATGGACTGCCAAGTAAACAAACCGATTCATCCTAGAGAGGGTTAAACCAGGATACTCCTTTGAGGCAAGGATTCTGGGGCTTCGTCTGACATACTTTGGACATGTTGCAAGGAGAGACAGGTCTTTGGAGAGGGACATGATGCTGGGTAGAGTGGAGGGACAGCGCAGAAGGGGAAGACCCTCTATGAGGTGGACTGATTCAGTGCCTGGGGTAATCGGGATGGGTGTGTCAGAGGCAATGCGATTGGTACAGGATAGAGCAGGGTTTAGGGCTGTTGTACATAGGGTCGCTATGAGTCACAAACGACTTGACAGTACATAACAACAACATACTTGGTCCAAGAGGCACTCGTCAGAACAGAGCAAGGAAACACTGCATGGTTCAAAATTGGGAAGGGCATATGCCAGGAGTGTGTCCTGTCTCCATACCTTTTCAACTTGAATGCACAACAGATTATCAGGGAGGCTGGGTTCTATGAGGAGAAATGTAGTGTCAGGATTGGTGGAAGATCTATCAACAATCTGCGTTATGCAGATGACACAACTCTGCTTGCTAAAACCGAGGAGGACCTGAAGAACTTGTTGCAGAGGGTAAAGGACTCCATCCTTCAATATAGATTGAGGCTCAAGATCAAGAAGACAAAGATTCTCACCACTGGACCAATTGGCAGCATCAGGATGGATGGTGAAGAGATTGAGATTGCTCACAGCTTTAGTCTGCTTGGCTCCACAATCAACACTCTTGGCACCAGAAGCCAGGAAATTAAAAGACGTATTGTGATGGGAAAGTCTGCTGTTAGGGACCTCTCTAAAGCACTGAAGACCAATGGTGTTTCTCTGGAGACTAAAGTATGTCTGATACAAGCCATGGTCTTTGCAATCACTTGTTATGCATCAGAGAGTTGTACAATGACTAAGGAAGATAGAAGGCTAATTGATGCCTTTGAGATTTGGTGTTGGAGAAGAGTATTGAGGGTACCATGGACTGCTATGAAAACAAACAGATTCATCCTGGAAAGGTTTAAACCAGGTGGCTTCTTGGAGGCAAGGCTTTTGAGGCTTCGTCTTACATAGTTTGGTCATGTTGTAAGGAGAGACCAGTCCCTGGAGAACGACATCATGCTTGGGAGGGTGGAGGGCAGGTGCAGGAGGGGAAGGCCCTCTAGGAGGTGGATTCATTTGGTGACTCTTGTAATTAGGATGGGTGTGTCGGAGACAGTGAGATTGGCACAGGACAGAGCAGAGTTTAGAGCTGTTGTACATAGGGTCTGTATGAGTCACAAACAACTCGTCAGCACATAACAACAACAATTATGACATTGCCTTTAGATCCTGTAGCAGGGAATTTTTATTTTCTTGGTAGTGAGAGTAAGAAGATTAGCAATCTCTTCCTGTGTAATTTACTGTTCCTGGAACACGACATAGTCAACTAGGGATTGGTTCTAACTCAATGGTACACAACAATGACAATTAGTAGGAAGTACATTTCCATAGTATTCTCGACTTTTGCAACGGTATTATAAAAATTACAGACCATACTACTTGTCTTCCAATTATTTGTTTCATTTCTTTACTCATGTAAATGTAGTACCAGGGAGGAAATGCATCTTTACTAGATCAGTTTTTACCACTTTGAAACTGGGTTTGTTTTTTTCTTGTCATATGTAAATTTTATCTTAATCTGCTTGTTTGCCTGGAGGGTAGTTGATGGGTTTTCCCAACTTAGCCTTTATCTTTTCAGGGCCTGTTTTTCTCAGTCATGTGTTAACTCTTGTAGGTTGCCTGTTTACTGGTATCTGTGTATGAATGGTTTTTGTTTGTTTTCTTTTTTCAGATGTGGAAATTCTTTAATTTACTAACAAAAGGGCATTGTTAAGTGAGTTGGTGTCTCATCTGGTATAAAAGGCTAATGACCACTCCTAGACAAGGAGGCAGTTTTTAATGGGAACTTGTCCTCCCAAATCTGTAATAAAGTGCATATGGATATCACAATTTGTCTGTCTTATTGGCAATTGACTATGGAAAAAACAAAACAAAACAAACCTTGTCTTCAGTAACATTCTCCCCATTCTAATGTGGGCTCCATAGAGTTAGAGATTTTTATAGATTCAGTCAATGAATAATCTCTATAATAGAAAGGATATTCAGTAAATATTTGTCGAATGGATTAAACAATTCTTATAATATATCCAAAACGAAATTGTCAATGTCTGTACTGGTTTTCCAGGACTGTGGCTGTGTCTTGGAGACCATCTCAAAGGTCTTCTCCTATATGACTTTTGATATTGAGTATATAAAGGGTTCCATGATTTCTCTAAGCTTGGTTATTTAGAGTAGAAAACCAATGAAGCAGAGAGAGAAAGAGAACTATTTATCTCAAGGAAATACCTCATGTGCTTGTAGAGACTGGCAAGTTCTAAGTCCATGGACCAGACATTAGGTTAAAGGTTTCTCCTGTTTTGCAAAGTTGAAGTGATGGATAAAGCCAAAATCAAGTAATATGGCAGACTAATGGCTCTCATCAAAAGTGTTGTTTTTGTTGTTTTTAAGTGCCATTGAGTCAAGCATGACTCATAGTGACCCTATGAACAAAAGGCTTGAATGCTGTTGCATAAATATTGCCATTTCTTTATATTTATAGAATTTCCTTAGGCATGTTGTTTAGGAATTGGATGTCACTCCTGCTTCCAAGCCTGTCTTAATTTTGGAGCTCCACCAAGCACTGTCCACCATGAGTAACTATGTTGGATCCGCAGAGCCGGACCCCAAGGAGATCGGACACCAGCACCAATCACTCACGAGAGAGGGTCCTTGATGCAAACAGCATGACGTGTTTATTCCTTCCAGCACATTGGGGCACAACTCATAACCTACGCAGAGGCAGAGGAGTTGAGCCCCGAGCTAAGGGTACATACAACTTATAAAGGCAATAACCCACGCAAACATGGGTTAACACACAGGGAGGGTTGCTGATTGGTGTATTTGAATATACACTGAGGTAGGCAGTTCTGATTGGTAATAATCTGGCGCTTGCGGGTAAGCAAGGAAAATTATCTGATTGGTACATTTAAAAGGGAGTTGGCGAGCGAGGCAAGCAGGGTCGGTGCAAGGGGGGGAGTGGGGGAGTAAGTTCAGAAAAACAACTCCTGGAATTTCTCTTCTTATCTGTACTCCCAGATGTGGGTGAGCCGTTTTATGATCTTGTTTTTCTGAGCGGTTTATGGTCCTGTTTTTCTAAAAAGAGGGCAAAAGTCCTGTGAAGTTTTATGGCTTCTACCTGAGAAGGGTTAAAAGTTAACTTTCTCATAGTCCTTCAACTACTATGGCATTTGACACACCATGGCACAGCATTCAGCATCACAGGAACCCCAAGTTATCTTAGTATAGCAAATTGTACCATTTAGAAGAATGTTCATCCCAAACACAATAAACACCAGGCCAGAGGGCCCAACTGACTTAAATACAAAGGCCCACTTACCAGGTACTGATTGACTCTAAACAAGAGGCTTCCAGCCAACAGCTCATTGTTAGCTAAATCCAGCAAATCTAATCACCGCATACATAATTGTGAACAAAATAAAAAACAACCAACAGTCCAGACCCAACCCTCAATCAAAACAATAGAATTCACCTTCCACAACTCAATCACTTCACTCATGAGCTTTCAAACTGGAGACTTTGTCAGGCCCCATGCCACTTTTAAATACAAACCTCAGAGATTAAATTACAAATTGTATGATACAGGATTCACATAAATTAAAAAATCAAGAGATCATCAACCTGCATAATGCAAATAACACAACCTTACTGGTCAAAACAGAGGAAGACTTGAAGCATTTGCTACAGAAGTTCAAGAACTGCAGTCTTCAGTAGGAATTTCATCTCAACATCAAGAAAAAAAAAGATTTTTCACCACTTGGCTAATTGACAGCTTCAGAATATCAGGCTGAAGGAGAAAAGATAGAGGTTATTAACAATTTCATCTTGCTCAGATGCACAATCAACAATCTTGGCACCAGCAGTCAGGAAATGAAAAGATGAGTCAGTTTAAGAAAGTCAACTCTCAAGGACCTCTCCAGTGTGATAAAGAGCAATGTTACCAGGATAGAGAATAAGACGTGCCTGACTTTCTCAATTGCTTGCTAATCATCTGAGAGCTGGACAACAACTAAGCAAAACAGAAGAATAATCCGTGCTTTGAGTTATGGTGCTGGAGAAAAGTATTAAACTTTCCATGGACTGATAAGAGAACAAATAGTTCTGTCCTGTTGTTGTTGTTGTTGTTGTTATGTGCCGTCGAGTCGTTTCCGACTCATAGCAACCCTATGCACAACAGCCCTAAACCCTGCTCTATCCTGCGCCAACA
>NW_006399998.1:2410516-2436939 GCF_000299155.1 Elephantulus edwardii | reverse complement strand
TGTTTTCCGACTACTGATTCTTCACTGTTCCCAACTTTTGCATTCCAGTCACCCATTATTATCAATGCATCTTGATTGCATGTTCGATCTATCTCCGACTGTAAAAGTTGGTAGAAATAATCTATTTCCTCTTCTTTGGCTCTGGTTGTTGGTGCATATATCTGAATGACAATGGTATTTACTGGACTTCCTTGTAAGCATATGGATATAATCCTGTCACTCACTATGTTGTACTTCAAGATGGATCTAGAAATTACTTTTTTTTACTATGAAGGTAACAGCAGGAAGAGCAAAGATACTTGATATAGAAGAGAAAATTTGAGGCTTTTCCCCCTGACTTCCCTCTGGTCTTTTCTTTCTTCCCTATATTCTTAATATCCTCTTGGGTTTTTTTGGTTTTTGTTTTGTTTTGTTTTGTTTTGTTTTGGGTTTTTTCCCTATTTACAATATCCTTGATGTAACTTCACAACTCTTCTGGTCTCTGGTCATTAGTGTTCAATTGTGGGACACAGTCAGGGTTTTACTTTGGCTCTTTTAAAATTGTTTTATTTACTTCTACTTCAACTTGAAATTACACATGGACAGTTAATGCTATGCTCTGTAATCCCTTGGTCTTGCTCTGCTTGATGATGTTGAACAAAACACACACACTGAATATAAGCAGTTGAGATACTTGGAAATGAACCTAAGTAGAGATACAAAAGATGTATACAAAGAAAACTGTAGAGCATTTCTGCAAGACACAATAAAAGACCTGAAGTAATGGAAAAATATTACCTATTTATGTATAGGAAAACTCAATATTGTGAAAATGACACTCCTACCAAAAGCTATCTACATGTTCAATGCAATCCCAATCCAGATACCAAATTCATTTTTCAAGGAGATTGAAAGAGAAATCATCAAATTTATTTTGAGAGACAAAAGACCCTGAATAAGCAAAACACTTCTGAGAAACAAAAATGAAGTAGGAAGCATAGCACTCCTTGACCCCAAAACCTACTATAAAGCAGTAGTAACAAAAACAGCACAGTATTGATATTATGACAGACACATAGACCAATGGAACAGAATTGAGAACCTAGAAATAGACCCAACTATCTATGGTCAACTGATATTTGACAAGAAAATCAAAACTATCAAATAGGGAAATGATAATCTTTTCAACAATCCATGTTGGCAAAACTGAATTTCCACCTGTAGAAAGTTGAAACAGGATCGACATCTCACACCATACACAAAAATCAACTCAAGGTTAGTCAGAGACCTGGAAGTAAAGCCCAAAACCATAATGTGCATAAGAGACAAAATGGGATCAAGCTTAGAAGCTCTAGCACAAGGTATAAAGAGATTGCAAAATACAACCAGAAATACACAATCTGAAGAGGGTAAAACTGATGCGTGGGACCTTCTAAAGCTCAAATCCATGTGTACATCAAAAACTTTTTTCCAACAGGGTGAAAAGAAAACCTACAGACTGGGAACAAACATTTCATAATACCATTTCAGCCAAGAGTCTTATAACAAATGTTTACAGAATACTCTAGGCCTCCAGAAGAAAAAGACTGATAACTCAATTACGAAATGGGCAAAAGACATGGAAAGAATTTTCAAAGAGGAAGATATTTGAATGGCAAACAGACACATGAAGAAATGCTCCAAATCAATCACAATAAGAAAGATGCAAGTAAAAACCACAATGAGGTACCATCTCACTCCAGTAACTGTGGCAAAATTTAACAGGACAGCAAGTAATAAATGGTGGAGAGTATGTGGTGAGAAAGGAACTGTTATACGTTGTCAGTGAGATTGTAAAATGGTACAACCATTCTGGAAGGTAATTTGGCACATCCTCAAAAAGCTGAACATAGAAATTCCATATGACCCAGCTATTCCACTACTTGGAATATACCCTTAGAAAATGAGAACTGAGGTACAAACTGAGATTTGTACACCAATGTTCATAGCAGCACTATTCAGCAACATAAGAACATGGAAACCTTCCAAATATCCAAAAACAAATTAATGGATTGAGAAATTATGGAACATTCACACGATGGAATACTATGTAGCATACAGGAGCAACTTGAGAGGTACTGGTGAGCATTATGCTGAGTGAACTAACTCAGTCCCACAAGGACAAACATTATATAAAACTACTATTGTGGAATGAATATACAGATCCAAGAGAAGTGGGAGAGGGTGGAAGCAGAGGTATGAGGATGTACGGGGAAGGGAGGGATTAATCATGGGGTTGTACAATTTGATGAGTGGGGACTGTGGAAAATTGAAAGAATCAGTTCTTGAAAACAATGTATCTGAATTTTGTAAATAAACTAGTATAAAATTTTTTAAAAAAGGAATTGATTCTTGTCTTGTATCATCACCATTTATCCTCTTGAAAAAAGTATTTACAGTGAATAATTTGTTGGTCTTGAAAAAAAAGTTTCATGTGATCTCCAGTGTTGTTTTTATCACCACAGTGACTAGTTCTGTGCTTTTAGCTTTTGCATTCTAATCACTAATAGACATCACAGGAAGAGATTGCCCATCTTTCTCCAATGGAGCTGCTGGTGGTTCAAATCAAAGAAGGACAATATTTTCCTGTGAGATTTACTGCCTAGGAAAATCTACAGATAAATACTGGATCAACAGTACAAAACAACAATAACAAATCAGTTGTACTTGGAGGGCTTTCCACTCTGAGAGCGTCATCTACGAATGCTGTATCAGACAACGTTCCACTGTCTGATATGGACAGATTTTACATAAATATATTATTAGATCCTTTTCCCTAGTCTGTCTTAGTCTTAGAACTCCATTTATATTTTGTTGTTATGTACCATAGATTTGGAACTGACCCATAGCTGATCATCCAGAGGGTTTTCAGAGGCAGTTAATAGAAAGGGGGGGGGGATTATCCAGCCTTCTCTCTTGGAGCTACGGGTGACCTCGAACTGAGAGCATTTGGGATGGCAGCACATCTTCTTGCCACGAGACCACCATAGCTTCCTAAGTAACTGCTAGTATATAAAATACAAAAGGCACGGTTTCCAGTATCACAGCAAAAATCAAGCCACCACAGTACAAAAAAAAAAAATGAGAGATAAAGTATTAGTTTTCTTTCAAGATAAAGTCTTAAATAACAAAAATTCTCAAACGGTGGCTTATGTCTCTTAAATTTTTAAATCTTTATATATAGAAATATATCACAGTACAATTTTATTGATTCCTTAAGTACGTGCGTAGGTGTGTGTGAGTTTTGTCAGAGAAATTATGGGAAAAAGTTTGACAACTTTGCCTGACAAGTAATTTTTTTTTTAAGTTTGTGTGTGTTTGGGTTTTTTTTTTAAAAAAAATAATCCAATATAATTCCAATGAATCTAAGTGCTGATATCGGCCTGTGTCACTATATTCTCCATATAGTGTTGTTAACACTTTGCTACTTACTATTTCACTTGTTAATTTATCTAAGAAAAAGCAGATTTTATTTCCCTGTGATGTCAAAATGTCTTCATAACTTTGTAAAGAAGTTTAACTATTTTTGTATGTATTTTTAGTTACACTGTAATTCAAATGTCTCAAGTTTCTATTTAATTTTAAGAAAATATGGCAGTTTACCATATCAATACAGTGATTTATTTTTGCTTCAGATTTTTAGTTCAACAGTTCCTAAATAGAAACACATATTCTAATTATTTTTAAAATTTCAACTAGAATGCTCTAATAACTCTTAGCTTCATGGTATTTCAGTTGGCAAGAGGAATAAATGTAAAATTTCTATGTTAAAGGGTAAAGAAGAATTAAAGCATAGCACTAGACACTGTGTTAACTAATGCAGCTAAAAATAAATTTATATTTCTTCAGGCTCTAATTATTTGTTAATTAGATGCCAATTGAGTACTAAAGCATATTTATTGAAATTGTACAGCAAAGATATGTCTATTACGGTATATACTTGTTTGTCCAAACCTATGCCCTCTATAATTAAGTGCCATTGATTAAACTTGAATACCCTTCTCTCTTCCTCTAGAAATCAAATTAGTATGTTAAATTTACCCTGATAGAGATCTTTATTCTAAATTATATTCTATGTGGGTTTTTTTCTTTAAACATTTAAGATCCTGTTCGTATAAAACAAATATTAACTCAAATATATCAGAGGGGGAAACAGACATGCACACACATTTCTCAGTCCTTATTCTATTTCTCTATACACATATTTACAAATTTACTAAGATTTATGATTTGTTTCACACTTTGAACTGGAAATTTCAGAAGTAATGCTTGCTTTTTAAACTATCATATATCATATGCAAGGTCATAAATTAGGTTGAAATGTTTATAGGAAAAATTAAAAACATATCAGGCACAAGAGATTTCCAAGATCCCACACCCAGAACACTGTGTACCTCTTGCAGGAAACCTTGAGCTCTAGTATAACAGAGGGGCAATAAAATAGCCTCTAAACATGCACTGCTCTTGCTTCCTAGGTGCCAGTGATCTTATGGAGTGAAGAATGTGCAGTTTTCTTATGGAGTAAGGAATGTGCAGATCAAACTTTTCCCAAGCTAGAGAACACATTCAAAGATTGTGTTCCCTAAGGGGCTACAGTGTTTCTGGTACTTCCCAAATTGCTGAAAGAAATGTCAACATAATAAATACTGGAAGGTTGGGATTGGGAAGGGCCAGACTGTGTTTCAGATGCCTCTGTTTAATAGCAGAAAAATTGTGGAACTGAAATAAAAGTAAATGAAATTCTAGAGAAGATTATTCTTTTCTATATGTCTTTTCCAACAGCATATACAGTATACAAACCCATACCTTATAGAGTAGGAAACGGCAAAAATTTTAAAATAAATCCTGGCTCTCTTTAAAGTTGAAATTCATCCTTCTTGTTTCAACTCTTCTATAAACTATTTTGATTCCCTATTTTCACACCAACTATTATTTTCTAATCCACAGACAAAACAGGAATAGAGAGAAGAAACAAAACACCACAGATATACAGCAAAAACATAACTATGGCTTGTTTATTGGACATTTATCTTAACAATGTTATTTTTTTGTGTCTGCCTTGTATTTCTTAAGTACCCCCAACAACTTCACAAAAGAAATACCTGGTAATCTGCTTCTGTAAAATTTACAACAAAAGAAACTATACAGAACTTCTACTTTGCCACAAGAGATTACTATGAGCTAGAATTGACTTGACTACCCATGGCAAAACCAGCACATCTTATATTTCATACTCAACTCCACATTCATATTATTGTTGATTTTGTTATTGTTAGGTGTCACTTAGTCAATTACCACTTATAGTGGCCCTGTGAAGAATAGATCTAAATCAAACCCTATCCTGTGCCATTTTCACTATCTCTGATATGCTCAAGCTCATTGTTACAATCACTACGTAAATTTATCTTGTTGAAGATCTCATTCTCATTCTCATTCTCTTTCCCTTCACCTTACACAGCATATCTTACTCCAAGGACTCATCCATCTGAAAACACATCCAAAGTATGTGAAATGTAAAATATAAAATAGAGATTTAAGTACATTACTGTTGTTAGGTGCCGTTCAGTCAAGCATGACCCAAAGTGACCCTATAAACAACAGGTATGAACCTTGTCCTATCTTGTGCCATCCTCATACTCTTGACACTCTAGAGACCATTGTGGCAGACACTGTGCCATCCACCTAATTAAAGGTCTTCCTTTCTTTCATTGACAGCTTTTAATTTTTCATTTTTCTTTTCATTGACAGCTTTCATTCATGTTTCCAAGAATGATTTTGCTCTCCAACTATAAGTTCTCCTAACAGCATACCCAAAATATGAGATGAAGCTTTATAATTTTTGCCTCCAAGGAATACTCCAGCTGCACTTTCTCAAAGATATATTAATTTATTCTTTTGACAGTCTGTAGGATGTTCAGTACTCTTCTTTAATGTTAGGTAAAAAAGGTGTGGAGAACTGGGTGAAGTGAAACAAAAGTTTGTTAGTGGCTTTCAGGGCAGATTTACTGTCTGATGCCAGAGTAAGGCAGGGTCAGGCAGCAAAGTTACCAGTGAGGAAAAGTTACAGGTTAAACTTTATAGGTAGGGGTTGGAGGTAGAGTGGTCAAACTGGTGGTCAGTTCTTATGGTGAAAGTTGATTGGATGCCCTTTGTTAGTTTCCAGTGATGGAGCTGCTCAGTCATGCAAGATGTTGTTGATGGCTGTGTTTCCTTCTGATTGGCCACAGTGTCTTACACCAGGTAGATTGTAATGTCTCTCAGAAGGTGCGGTCATCATGAGATGCTGCCAGTCAGCACAAGATGTCCCTCAGCCCCCAAGGTGACCTTTCATTTAACACCAGAGTTCAAAGATATCAATTCTTCTCCTGTCATCTGTATTCATTGTCCAGCTCTCCGATTCATATCAAGTGATGAGAAAGACCATGGCCTTAATTAGACAAAACTTAATCTTTACACTGACATAATTGCTATTAGGGCTGCAGAGCCCTTTCCTTCCTTTCCTAAAGGCTACTGAAATGATCTGATCACAAGAAGCAGCAGCTATGGTTGTTTCTCTCTGTTAAGGATGTGAAATTGCTCTACCTCCTTTCCCAGAAATAGTTATCTGAGACCCCAGCCTATTTCTCTATCTTGTAAAACAACATCTGTGATCATCTTCCTCCCCAAGTTCCTTGGAAGAGAATATAAAACCTCCCTTTAACTTTTAATGGGGGCTAATTTTTTGCTTTAGAGCCAGCCCAGTTGTTTCTCTTCAATAAACTGTCATTCTTGGCCTGAACTGGGTTCTGTCCTTCCTCAGTGGTCTTACAATTGCTCCTCAACATGTCTCCTAATTTCCTGACTAATGGTACAAGGGTGTTGATTATGGATCCAAGTAAGATGAACTTGTTGACAATTTCAATATTTCCCCCTTCTATCATGATGTTGCCTATTGGCCCAGTGGTAAGAATCTTTGTTTTCTCAAAATTGAGATACAATCCATACTAAAGTCTGTATTCTTTGATCTTCTGCAACAAGTGCTTTAAATTCTCCTCATTTTCAGCAAGCAAGGTTGTGTTATCTGCATAATGCAGGTTATTGCTAATTGCTCCACTGATCTTGATGCCATATTCTTCTTCATAGAGTTCAGATTCTCAAATAATTTGTGCAGCATACAGATTGAATAGGTATGGAGAGAGAGTATAACCCTAACATACTTCTTTCTTTGTTTTAAACCATGTAGTGTTCTCTTTCTCTGTGCCTCTTGGTCTAGGTCTAGGTTTCACATGAGTATAATTAAGTGTTCTGGGGTTCCCATTCTTCTCAATGTCAGTCATAACTTGCTATGATTCACACAGTCAAAAGCCTTTGCATAGTCAATAAAACAAAAATTAATATTCTTCTGGTATTTTTTTTTTGCTTTCAGCTAGGACACATCTGATATCAGCAATGATATTCCTGGTGCCACGGCCTCACAATGATATCCCTGGTGCCATGGCCTCTTCTAAATTCTGTTTTAACTTCTTGCAGTCCCCAATCTATGTACTATTCTAACCATTTTTTAATCATCTTCAGTAGTATCTTGCTTGCATCTAATATTAATGATATTGTTTTATAGTTTCCACATTCTGTTGGACAAACTTTATTAGGAATGGGAACAAATATGGACCTCTTCCAATCAGTTTGCTAAGTTTTAGTTGTGTAGTTATGTGTGAAATTTAGTTTTAAAGTATGTAATTTCAGGAAATAATATTCCAATTAATACACAATTTAGAGTTGTTTCAAAATGTGGAAAACCCCACAACCAACAATTACTTTTGACAAGTGTTTTGTTAGTTGCTGTCAAGACAGCTGTGATTAATTGTAGTTTTTTAAAAAAGAAAGAATATGCAAAGTACTTGTATTACAAAGAATAGATCAACTCTATAGCATTTCAGGAATTAATATATAATCAAGAACCAAAGACAATGAGGTAAGAAGTTAAAGCTACTCAGGAGGCATTGGTAAAATGTAAGATCCCACAAATTGACAGATTACCATTTGAGGTGTTTCAAAAAACATATGTAGCCTTGGGCATGCTAAGTACCCTGTGACAAGATATTTAGAAGACACTTACCTGGCCAAATGAATGAAAGATAACCATATTTGTTCACATTAAAAAAAAAGGTGATCCATCAAAGTATGAAAATTATCTAGCAAGACCATTAATATCACATGCATGTAATATCTTGCTGAAGATTATTTCAAAATATCTAGAACAATTTATAAACAGGATATTCAAGTTCGATTCAGAAGAGACTGTGGAAGGAGAGTTATGGTTACTGATGTCAGATGGATCTTGTCTAAAAAGGAGAGAACACCTGAAAGATGTTTATTTTTGTTTTATTGACTTTGTAAAACATTTGAGTGTATGGCTCATAAAAAATAATGGACGACAATGAGACTAATGAGAATCTCTTAATAATTACTTGTGCTCATGAGAAAATTACTCAAAGACTAACACACAGCTTTCTGAACAGAACTATATAGAGAATACTAAATAATTTAAATTAGGGAAAGTGTACATCAGGTTTGTATACACTGTCCATGACAATTCTACTGAGGAAAAAATCTTTGGAGAAGTTGGACTTTGTGATGAACAATAAGGCTTCAGGATTTCAATAAGACTCAATAACCTGTGTTAAGTAGATAACAACAAAACTTTGCAAATAATGAAGAAGACTGAAAGTACTTATTGCAGAAAATTAAAGATTACAGCCTTCAATGAATTACATTTCAAAAGTATGAAAACAAAGATCCTCACCATACAGCACATAAGAAACATCATGCAAGATGGGGAAAACATCGAAGTTGTCAATGATTTAATGTGAAACATTTACTTACACCAGGAAGTAGTCGTCAGAACAGAGCAAGGAAACACTGGTTTGAAGTTAGAAAAGAAATGCATCAGGAATGCTTCCTGCTCCTTACCTTTTAAATCTGTATGCAAAACAGATCATGTGGGAGGATCAGGATTGGAGAAAGACTCATCAACAACCTGTGTTATGTAAATGACAAAACCTTGCTTATGGAAACTGAGGAGGACCTGAAGCATTTGTAGTAAATGGTAAGGACTGTAGTCTTCAATATGGATTGAAGATCAACATCAAGAAAAGAAAGATTCTCTTCACACTGCCAGTTGGCAGCACCATGATAAAGGGAGAAAAGATTGATTGAGATTGTTAATAGTTTCAGCTTGCTTTGTTACATAATCAACCCTTAGCACCAGCAGTTAGGAAATCAAAAGATTAATTGCATCAGGAAAATCTGCTTTCGAGGATCTCTTTGGAGTGCTGAAGAGCAACAATTTCAGTCTAGAGTCTAAGATGCACCTTATCCACTCCACGGTCTTCACAATCACTTGCTATACATCAGAGAGCTGGACAATGACTTAGGATGAGATGCTTTTTGAGTTGTGGTGCTGGAAAAGAGTGTTGAGCATTCTATGGACTACCAGAGAAACAAACAGATCCATCCTTGAGAGGGTAAAACAAGGATTGAGAAACTTTATCTCCTATACTTTGGGCATTTCACCAGGATGGATCAATCCTTGGAGAAGGACCTCATGCTTGGAAGGATGAAGGGAGAGCACAGGAAAGATAGACCTCAGAGGAGATAGATTGACACAGTAATTGTGATAAAGGGAATAGATATATCCAGGACATTAAGATTGGCTCAGGATAGGGCAGATTTCAGAGCTGTTGAGCATAGGATCACTATGAGTCATAGTCAACTTGACATTACATAACAACAACAATAATTCATACTCAACATTGCACTGTAGCAGTCAAGGAAGAAAAATAAAAGATTTGTAGTAGTGCTAAAATCTTCTGTCAAGGATTTCTCCAAACTGTTGACATCAAGGATAATGGTTTAAAGAACTAAGGCACACCTGATACAAGCCATGGTATTTTCAGTTTCTTCATATGCATCTGAAAGGTGGGCAATAAAAAAGAATGGACAATAAAAAACCAAGGCCTTTTAATTATAGTGTCCACAAAGAGTACTGAATATCCCATTAATTGTCTAAAACGTAAATGAATATATCTTAGAAAAAGAGTGGAATAAAAATGCTCTGCAAAGTCTAGGATGATGAAATTTCAGTTCACACACTTTCTGTACATTGTCAGAAGGCACCAGTCATTGAAAAATAACATCATATTAGAGAAAGCAGATCAGAAAAAAGAGGAATATTCTCAACAAGATGTATTGGCACAATGACTGTAATGTTGTTGTCATGTGCATTGAGTCAACTTCAACTCACAGCCCCTTTATGTGCAAAAGATAAAATCTATACTATTGTCACATTGTATGCTAAACTTAATCCCATTGTTGAAGTCACTATGTCAAATAGTTTAGTTGAGAGATTTCTTCTTCTTCTTCCTTGACCTTCTGACATGGCCCTTCCTGACATCTTGTCCTAAATATACGAAATTAAAAAAAAAATACTTTAAAGCAGCAATCTGGCACATTATTTGTAAAAGATATAAGTTACTTTTCATCTCATTAGAGCAAGTATATGTAAACTGAATTAGTCACTTGTTGCTGTGACAGATTTCCCCTATAATTTATAGTTTAAAAGAACAAACTTTTTCTTTAAAAAAATTAATAGTTCCTGTGGTTTAAGACTATGAATACTACACTATTCTTTTACTTTTTATTCCCACAATAATATACCATATGAATAGCTGATTCCAAGTGGCCAAAACTAGTCCATCACAACTCACTAAAGCCTAGAATGTCAATGTTCATGTATTTCATGTTTCAAAATTTCTAGTTTTCTAGCATTCATGGTATGTATATTCCACATTCTAATTAAGAAACAAGTTTTCCATTATTTTTCCTCATTTTGACTGACTTCCAGGCAGGGTTCTATCACTACTACTCTAACTATCCGTGTTCCTCTACTGTTCAATGGGTTTTCAGAGGTCTATTATTTAAAAAGTGGATGGCCCATCTTGTTTCTTAGTCTGTCTTAATCTAGCAGCTCTACGAAAACCTATCCACCATAGGTAACCCTTGTGGTATTGCTTTCAGTATCACAGTAAACCCACAAGCTACCTCAGGACAGCAAACTGACAGACAAGTGATGTAGCAATTAGAACAATCTTCTCCCCAAACACAACAAACTGACAATTTAGTTTATAACTCTGATAGCAAATGAGTTTTCACATCAGGCTTGCGGTCTCAACCAACTTTTAGTCACAAAAGAAAATAAAAACTCAGTATACATTTCTCAAGTTGAGAGACCAAAAACGAATTTAAGCCTTAATGCAAAGTTTAAAGTTGCTCTGGGAAATATACTTAATGACCCAGAAAGCACCAAAAGAAGATGGAGGAAATACACAGACTCCCTGTACAAAAAAAAAAAAACAAACAAAAAAACCCCACCAAAACCTAAATGACACTGAAGAATTTCAGGAAGAATCATATGAGCAGAAACCAATGGTGGTAAAAGAGGAAATGGAAGATGCATTGAAGGCATTGGAAAAAAAACAAAAAAAAAAACAAACCCAAAACCAGAAACAAAACCCAAAACCAACCAAGGCCCTGGGAATGGATGAGATACCAATTCACTTGTTTCAGTTAACAGATGCAGCCCTGGATGGGGTTACCAGTCTATGCCAGGAAATTTAGAGTAAAGCTGTCTGGCCAGGAAGTCCATATTTGTTCCTATTCCTAAGAAATGTGATCAAACAAAACGTGGAAATTATAAAAAAAAATAATACCACAAGCAAGCAACATATTGCTGAAGATAATTAAAAAATGGTTAGAACAGTTCATAGACAGGAAACTGCCAGAAGTTCAAGCAGGATTTAGAAGAGGCTGTGACACCAAAGATATGATTACTGATGTCAGGTGGATCCTGGCTGAAAGTGAAGAATATCAGAAGAATGTCTACTTATGCTTTATTGACTATGCAAAAACATTTCACGGTATGAATCATAGCAAATTATGGCTAACGTTGAGAAGAATGGGAATCCCAGAACATTCAATTGCGCTCATGTGAAACTTATACCTAAACCATGAAGCTGCTGTACAAACAGAAACATGAGAACACTATGTGACTTAAAATTAGGAATGGAATGTGTCAGGGTTTTATTCTCACTCCATACTTATTTAATCTGTATGTTTGGTGGAGCTTCCTGATTAAAACAAGCTTGGAAGCATTAGTGGCATCCATTTCCAAAATAGCTTCCTTCTGGAAACTCTATGAATGTGGAGTAATGATAAAAGTTATACAAGTGTTCAGGTCTTTCATTCATAGGGTCACTATGAGTCTATTACTGGACTACACTTAACAACAGCATAGAGAGAACTCTGTTGGCCTAGTGGGGAAAAGTTATACTACTAAGCCAAAGGTGGGTGATTTTAATCTGCGTCCCTCAGGCCTGGTTATAATTGGCTTTGGTCAAACATTCTTCTAAGTGGTATAGTACTGGTCTGTCCATTGTTGTACAGAGGTAACTTGTGGTTGCTAGGACACTAAACACTGTGACACTGATGTGTCAAATGTAATCATGGTTACCCATGGTTAACAGTGTTTAGTGGAACTCCCTGATTAAAACAAGCCTGTAAGCAGGAGTGATATCCACTTCTGAAATGGCTTGCCTCTGGAAACTCTATGAACGTGGAGAAACAATGAAAGTTATACAAATGTTCAGAGCTTCCGTTCATAGGGTCTCTATGAGTTGTATACAACTCAACGGCACTTACCAACAACAATAACAACACAGTAACAAAATGCTGGGAAAATTATTTGAGGAGCTGGACTCTATGAAGAGAAATGTGCCATCAGGATTGGAGGGAGACTCATTAATAACCTGTGTTATGACAATGACACAACCTTGCTTGTTGAAAGTGAAAACTTGAAGCACTTGTTTCAGAAGATCAAATAATACAAACTTCAATGTAGATTTCATCTTACTATCAAGAAGACAAAGATTCTTACCACTGGACCTATATGCAGCATCCTAATATAAAGAAAAGATTGAAACTGTCAAAAACTTCATCTTCCTTGGATCCACAATTACCACCCTTAGTACTAGGTGTCAGAAAATCAGGAGACACATTGCACTGGGAAAATCTGCAGTTAGGGATCTCTCCAAATTATTGAGGAATAATGATGTCAGTTTGAGGACTAAGGTGTGTCTGATTAAGGCCATGGTCTTTCCAATCACTTGCTATACGTCTAAGAAGTAAATAATGAATAAGGATTACAGAAGAAGAATTGATGCCTTTGAGCAGTGGTGTTGAAAAAGAATGCTGAACATCCCATGAACTGCCAACAGAACAAATATATCTTCGATAAAGTGCAGCCAGAGTGCTCTTTCAAGGCAAATATGACAAGGCTTCACATCACATTCTTTGAGCACATGGTAGCAGAGGCTTTTCTTTGCAGAGGGACATGATGCTTAGACAGATAGAAGGTCAGCAAGGGAGAGTAAGACCTTCGGTAGATTGACATGGTGACTGATTCAATGGGCTCAAGTTTTTCAGGAGGTGTGAAAATGGGACAAGATAGGACAGGGTTTAGATCTGTTGTTCATAGGGTTACTTTGGGTTGTATTCGGGTTGACAACACATAACAACAGCATGTTTTAAGAACTTGATTCTAAAGAATATGCATTTTCTATCTCTAGATCTCTTATAAAAATGCAATAAGAGTATGGAGTGTGTTTCACACCAGACCTTTCCCCTTACCTTGAACTTTATTAACTTTGCATGTAGACCAGTGTAAAATTACTTCCTAACTTGAGAGGAACAGAAGAGCATTATGCTGGGTGAACTAACTCAGTCCCACAAGGACAAATACTGTATAAAACCATTATTGCAGAATGAGTATGAATATCTGAGGTGGGGAGGGGAGAAACAGATGGGTGAGGAGGTGCAGGTGAGGATTAATCATGGAGTTGTACAATTTGATAGGTGGGCAGGTGAAGGAAATGGGAAGGATCTGGTATGAAACACAATGTATTTGAATTTTGTAAATAAACTAGTATATATATAAAAAAAGAATCACAATTGCCAGGTTATGGAGTATAGGCAATCACAACGCATATAGTGTTTTCACTATTTATAATTTAAACAAAGCTTTCTAGTAAGATTTAAATTTAAATTTCCACCAAATGTATGAAAAAAATGTTTCCATATGCTCTCAGAATTTTTGTTTAGGGTAATTTGATACATATAAAATGGTATTTTGGTGTAGCTTATATTTTATTTTTTCTATTATGAAGACTATTTAGCATCTTTAGTATTTTAATTATTTTAATTTTTACTTAATTATTTGTTGAAATTTCTTTCTATCAACTTATTAATATATTACTAATTTTAAGCTTTGTAAAATTGGAAGCAGGAGTGGCATCCACTTCCTAAACAACATGCCTCTGGAAACTCTATGAACTTAGAAAAACAACAAGAATTATAGAAAGGCTTCAGGTATTTTGTTCATAGGGTTGCTATGAGTCATGCTTGACTCTACTGCAATCAACAACACAAGAACAAATATAAGAAAGATTTAAAAAGGGAAAAAATGTTGAGTGTGGAACTGATTTCATCTGAAGGGTTATCCAATAGAGAAAGAGTTATATCTAATTGTACTCACACACTTGTTGGGAAGATTCACTTCTTGAGCTGTGTTGAACTGAAGGCCTCTAGTTAGAGGCAGAGTACTTTGTGACATGGCTCTTCTTGACATAATATCTTATTTAAATAAAATAAAAATTACTAAATAGATATTGTTGTTGTTGATTGCCGCCGAAGCCTGAAGAGTTTTTAAAAACTGTCGACATTTATCAAAGTTGCTAGAATTTCCAGAGACATGTTGTTTAGGAAGTGGATGCCACTCAAGCAATAGAAAATAAAAAAGATAATCAGTAAATATCACTTAATAAAGTGAAAACAGAAAGAGGTATAGAAAGACTAATAGAAATTATAATTAAAGGGAACGAATTGGGAAAATGTTATTATGTTGTGGATATTGAAATTATAGAACAAAATATGTGTGAATCATTGAATGAAACATCAATTTACTCAATAAACTTTCACTTCAATCCCAATAAAAATAAATAGAAAACAAACAATTCGTGGAAAACAATGCGGAACACTATTTATTCAGATATACATGAGTTGCTATGAGTCAGAAACAATTCTAAGGTAGATATTTTATTTTGTTTTTCAGAATCCACACTTCTGGAATCTGGACTGGTTCCATTTTCCATATTCAGCTATATGAGAACACCCACTCACATCCATGACCATTGTTCTTGTGTGCTGTGGTGTCAGAACTGCCTCTTAGCTGGCCCTTCAGCAGGTTTTCAGAGGCAATAGATCACACAAGAGAAGATTGTGCATCCTCCCACTGAGCAACTGGTGTCTTCTAACGTGTGCATTTTGGGATCACAGCACAACCTTTTACCACTAGGCTAACAGAGCTCGCTAGACTAGAACTTTCACTTCTCCTCACTTCTGCTCTGACCTAACACTCCCAACATGTTAGAGATCCCTAACACAATGAAATAATAAGTTTGTGATGAAGATTAGAGTACATGAAATGTAAGCAAAATTATAGCTATTTGTTATTAATCTAATCATTCAAGTTTCTCCCCAAATACAGAAATTGTGTCTTGTTAGCTGTAGAACACAAATAAAGTTTGCCTTTAAATTCCTTTGGGCCAAGCCAGCCTCTCATTACAAATATAGAATAACTAGAACAATACAATTTCTAGAAGATAGATACAACAGCTTAAGCCTACTACCAAACTGTAAAGGCACCAAAACTCTGCTTACTTCTTTTCTCAAGAACATAAATAAGAAAGTAACTTACAGTTGGTATATTTCATCCAATTTCTTCTTAAAACTCATGGCATCAAGTCATAACCAACTCATAGCTGAACCTCCAGCAGGTAAATCATGCAAAAGGTTTTAATCTTTCACCAGAGAAGTTGTCAATAGATTCACACCGCCAGGGAGGTGTTGCTTTTTAAAAAATATTTTAATAATATTTTATTGTCTTTTCAGTGGCATTATATACAACAAAATGGGTTTTCATTTAATATTTCCTTTGCATATTGTTCAATGATATTGGTTAAACAATGTATTACCAGCAATCCCATTCTTTTCCTTCTAGTTATTGTGTTCCTATTAACTAAGTCTTAGGTTCCCTAAACCTCCTTTCCCCCCTCCCCTTTCTGTTAGAAACTGTCTCTGTAGTCTCAGTCAGAGTGATTTATGGTAATAGTCAAGTAGCATCTAGTTCTTCTAGTTTCAGGAGAGAGAAAACCATAATTCAGTCAGACAATTAGTTCTAAAGACATGTTCCTTCTCTGAATCTTAGTTTCCTTTTCTTTCTTTTCCCCTAGATGAGTAGGAAGCTCTTTGATAATATTTTAAATTTTAAACAGATAAGACAAACAAATAGGAGAATAAGTAAAAACAATGCCAACCAGGATATGATTAGTACCAGAAGAGATGAGTCACAAGCTGAGTAGCCTAGAAAGCAGAGCTCAGTGCTCACAAGGTTGTGCTCTCCTCCTGCTTTTTCTTATTTATTCTTTTTTCCCCCTTCTCCATGTTATCCATGTTGTGCCAGAAGGAGCATGGTGGTGTGAGTGCAAGAATCATGGCAAGCTTCTGGAGTCGAGTGCTTTTCCGGGCATGTGTTTGGCGTGCAGGTTTGCTGTGTGTAACAGAGTGAGTGCCCAGAAAAGATCACCGAGCAAATTAGCCAAATTAACAAAGTTTATTCCAGGTTCGAACTCAGGCCCTCATGGACTGATGCAGCAGCATCCATGTGAGAACCCCAAGACAAAGCCAGCTTTCCCTTTTATACCTTTTTACTTCTTTGTCTAACTACTTGAGCTATGGTTGGCTATCTAGAGCAGCTGGTATAATGGCTCACATTCGATTTGTTGGCCATTGTGCAAGGGAGGTAGTCTGGAGACTTGTTGGGGTCTGATTGGTGAGTAGTTAGCTTACTTAAATATCTGGATCTTATTGGTTGCTTTAGGTACAGGAAAGCAGGGAAGTTTTTTTATGCCTTTACAAGGAAGAAAATTTTGCCTCTATATCTTTTCAATCACTTGTTATGCATCAGAGAGCTGTACAATGACTATGGAGGACAGAAGGAGAATTGATGCCTTTGAGCTGTGGTGCTGGAGAAGAGTATTGAATGTACCATGGACTTCCAAGAAAATAAACAGATTCATCCTAGAGAGGGTTAAACCAGGCTACTCCTTGGAGGCAAAGATTCTGGGGCTTAGTCTGACATACTTTGGACATGTTGCAAGGAGAGACAGGTCTTTGAAGAGGGACATCATGCTGGGTAGAGTAGAGGGACAGTGCAGGAGGGGAAGACCCTCTATGAGGTGGATTGATTCGGTGACTGGGGTAATCAGGATGGGTGTGTCAGAGGCAATGCGATTGGCACAGGATAGAGCAGGGTTTAGGGCTGTTGTACATAGGGTCGCAATGAGTCGCAAATGACTCCACAGCACATAACAACAACAAACAACATATAAGATAAGGTAGCTATTCAGGCAGAAGGAGGGGGAAGAGGGGGAACAATGCACTCAGTCAGAAGGAGGGGGAAGAAGGGGAACAATGCACTCAGTCAGAAGGAGGAGGGGCAGAGGTAGATGCACTTTAGCATAAGCTGAGGTTTGATTCTTACACTGTGTCCCCTGGAGCGAGGCAAGCCAGGTTTGGCCTTAGGGCTTCAGGCAGGAGGCTGCCTAAGCCCAAAGACAGCTGGGAGAGGAGGCTGGCCACATTCTTGGCTCCTCCCAGGGTCTCCGGAACTGCTCCTTGCCAGAAGGAACATGGTGGTGTGAGTGCAGGAATTGAGGCAAGCTTTTGGAGTTGAGTGCTTTTCGAGGCATGTGTTTGGCATGCAGGTTTGCTGCGTCCCCGAGAGTGAGGCAAGCCAGGTTTGGCCTCAGTGCTTCAGGCAGAAGGCGGCCTAAGCCCAAAGGCAGCTGGGAGAGGAGACCAGTGTTGCTGTACAGAGGTAACTCGTGTTGTTGTGATGCTGGACACTGTGACAGTGATGTGCCAATTGTGTTAATGGGTACCCGTGGTGGACAGTGTTGGCTGGAGCTTCCTGACTAAAACAAGCCTGGAAACAGAAGCGGC
This sequence comes from Elephantulus edwardii, assembly GCF_000299155.1. NCBI lineage: Eukaryota > Metazoa > Chordata > Mammalia > Macroscelidea > Macroscelididae > Elephantulus > Elephantulus edwardii. Next base: position 2,418,768 of record NW_006399998.1, on the reverse strand, counting down.
ATCACTTTCGAAATGGCTTGCCTCCAGAAACTATGTACGAACGGTGCTCAGGCTGTTTGTTCATAGGGTCACTATGAGTCATCTACGACTCGATGGCACCAAACAACAACAAAATATGTTACCCATAATTTTCTAATTATGATTTTTTTAATTAATTTTAAGGAAAGTTTACAGAGACTTAAGGTTTCCAGTCATTCATTGTTGCACTTTTCTCCCTGCTCACCTCCTCTCCCACAAAGAAAAAGAAAAACTCTTTCATTGTTATGCAATCCCTCCCCCCAAGTCCACTCGACTATACAGCCTTCACTCTGGACTTCTATAATGACAAGATACCCATTCATATATCCTTTTTAAACAATTCTCTCCCTCAAACATCAAATGCTGGCTAGATTGTAGAGAAACCGGAACACTTATTCATTGTTGGTGGGGGTGTAAAATTGTGCAACCACTATGGAAGGCTGTATGGAGCTTTCTCAAAAAGTTGCAAATAGAAATACCATTTGACCCAGCAATTGCACTACTGAGAATTTACCTTATAAAAACCACAACTGCCACCCAAGAAGATATATGCACACCCATGTTTATTGAGGCTTTGTTTGCAATAGCAAAGAGCTGAATACAACCCAAGAGCCCGTCAACAAGCTAATGGATAGAGAAGCTCTAGTATAGTCACACAATGGAATACTATGCAGCATTGAAAAACAAGGAACTCACTAAATATTATGCAAAATGGATGACCCTGGAGGACATTAAGCGGAGTCAAATATCTCAATCACAAAAGGACAAGTATTTCATAGGGCCACTGTTGTAAAATGGGACTGACATCAGGGTTAAGGGAAGACAAAAAATGAGGGGAGGAATGATATATATTGCATTGTGTTGTTGCTTTTTTGATTGAGTATTCAATCTTATGGACTATTTTGTTAAAATGTCCAAAACTTGAGAGTAGACCATTTAAAATTTGGCCTATCCAGGTTGTGCTAATTGAGATCATATTAAGAAGCTCTGGAGAGAATAGGAGAAATGTTTAAAACAAAATTTAAAGGCTTCAAAAAATATCAGACTTACTGATCTTATGTTGTTGTTGTGTTTATCATTATTGGGTAATATAGAATGCCATTCACAGTGATCCCATGAGCAACAGATCTAAACTCCGTCTTATTCTGTTCCATCCTCACCATCTCTGACACACTTGGGCCTGTTGCTGTAGTCACTATGTCAATTCATCTTGGTGAAATTCTTCCTCTCTTTCACTGACCCTCCACCTTTCCAAGCATGCTCTCCTTTTCCAAGGAACACCCTCTCTTAGAAACATACACAAAGTATGTGAGATGAAGCTTCATTATCCTAACCTTCAGGGGTACCCTGGCTACACTTTCCCTAAGACATGTCTGTTTGTTTGTTCTTTTAGCAGTCTGTAGGATATTTAGGCCTCTTCTCCAAAACTACAAGTCAAAGACATTGATTCATCTTCTGTCATATTTATTCATAGTCAAGCTTTCATATGCATAATAAGTAATTGAAAAGACCATTGCCTGAATCAGGCACACTTTAGTCTTCAAATGGGCACCACTGCTCCTCAGTAATTTGGAGAGGCCTATAAAGTGAATGTTAGTAGTCATGAAGAATGTGCTTTACAGAATAATCATCTGTGTACATTCAAACTGCCAGAATGTGTCAAAGAGTGTTATAAGAAAGATGTGGGAATGGAAATGGGAAAGTCAGGGAGTGATAGGAAGAATGCTGCTACATGGAGGAAAATGTATCTAATATCATGAAGCAATATATGTAAAAATCATTGTATGGAAAGATAATTAATATGAAAACTTTCACTTATAGCACAATTAAATATTCAAAAAAAATCAAATAAATAAGTGCTCAATTCAAGAAAGCAACACAGAGTACAACCTTTAGAACCACCAAAAAATAATTTCTAGAAGTGGAGTGTGTCATTTTGGATCCAGGACCCCGTGTGATGAGGCTTTTTGACACCAGAAGGCCATGAGAAGACAACAGGAGGTCTTCTCAACAGGACAAACTGACAAACAAGTAGAAGCAATACTATCTTATAAGTTAGTAATTCCACTCCTAGGTACACAGTTTGAAAGCAGATAACCACCAGAGACTTTTACATTATTCACAAGAGTAAAGATGTGGAAACATCCTAAATTTCCATCAATTAAAAAAATGTGGGAACATTCACAATGGCATACTACCAGTAAGAAAAACAAAATCTTGATACATGGTACAGTATGGATGGCATAAGAAGACGGCATGCTGAATGAAATAAGATGATGATGAAAGGACAAATATTTTGTAAACTCCCATATACAAAAAAGAGAGGAAACAATAAAAAATGCAGAAATCAAAATGTTTTAATGGGTGGAAGGTTGGAAGGAAAAGTTATAGTTATGAGAAATGTCTAACTGGTATTGAATAGAATCACACAGTTGATTATTATAACTTCTGTCAATAAGTTATATGCTTGTGAAAAGTTAAATAACAATAGTTATGTGATCAATGGAGTTAAAAAAATAACCTAAACCCAGAAGCAGCTGAGATAATTTACAACCAAAAACCTTATGAACTTTGTTTTCTTGACCTGGATGTTTGGATTCAAAGCCTTATATTATTTCCAAGCTAACTGACCTAATAATATGCTTAGTGGTAGAGAGCGAAGGTTATACAATCTTTTCCCGTGTAATTTGAATCCTGCAGAAAATTGCTAGAGGATTTCTCAGAAGTCAGATATGACTCAAATGGTAATGAGTCAAGTGGAGTGCTGCTTCTTTAGTTAATAATAATAATAATAATAATAACCCAAGCCCTCAACAAAACCGGGAGTTGATTCTTTGAAAAGGTTAATAAAATTGACAAACCATGAACAAAAATAAAGAAAAGACAATTAATTTGAATAAGATATGAAAAGAGCAATGTCACAAGAACCAACTTTAAAAAAATGGTTAACAATGGAGTATTATGAAAAGTTATACTCAAACAAATGTGAAAACCTAGGAGAATGGGACAAATACTTAGAAACTCACTACCTAAACTGACACAGACTAAATTTAAACATCTGAACAAACTTATTACAAAAGAAGAAATAGAATAGGTAATAAAACAACTTCCAACAAAAAGTCCTGGACCAGATGGTTTTACAAGTGAATTTTATCAAACATTCAGAGAAGAATTGTCACCAATTCTACATAAACTACTTCATAAAATAAAAAAAACGCAATTCTCCCGGACTCATTCTATCATTGATACCAATTTCCGGTAAGGACACCACCAAAATATAAAACTTTAGGCCAATTCTTTCATGAACATAGATGCAAAAATATTGAATAAAATCCTGGGCAATAGAATCAAACAATACATGAAAAAAAAAAAAAACAAACAATTCGCCATGACCAAGTGGGATTCATAACAGGTATGCAAGGATGGTTCAGCATAAGAAAAACAATTTGTAATTCATCACATTAACAACAAAAAGAACAAGAATTACATGATCCTATCAATTGATGCAGAAAAGGCCTTTGACAAAATCCAATACCCTATCCTGACTAAACATTCAACAAAATAGGAATAGAGGGGAATTTCCTCAAAACAGTCAAAAGTATATATGCAAAATTAAGAGACAACATCATTCTCAATGGAGAGAGATTAAAGGCATTCATTCTGAGAACAGGAACTAGGCAAGGATGCCCACTCTTACCTCTCTTATTCAATATTATATTGGAAGTTTTAGCGATAACAATGAGTCAAGAAAATAAGAGGTATACAAGTTAGCAAAGAGGAGGTAAAATTATCCCTGTATGCCAATGATATGATAGTATACTTAGAAAATCCAAAAGACTCAGTGAGAAAACTACTGTAAATAGTCAATCAACTCAGCAAAGTGGCAGGATACCAGATCAACATACAAAAATCAGTTGGATTTCTCTACAGTGACAAAGAGAATACTGAACTGTAGCTAAGAAAAACAATACCCATGACATTAACTAATCACAAGATTAAATACTTGTGAGTAAATCTAACTAGGAACACAAAAGATCTATTAAAAAATTACAAAACATTACTACAAGAAACAAAAAGAGACCTGGAGAAATGGAAGCATATACCATCTCTTGGATAGAAAGACTCAATATTGTGAAAATAACAATTTTACCAAAGGCAATCTACAAATTCAATTCAATCCCAATACAAATACCAATCTCATTCTTCAAAGAGTTGCAAAAGGCAATCTCCAGTTTCATATGGAATGGAAAGAATCCCTGAATAAGTAAAGCACTCCTTAAAAAGAGAAACAAGGTAGGAGGCATCTCACACCGTGATTTCAAATCCTACTGTATTGCCATGGTGATCAAAGCAGCAAGGTTCTGGTACTGGTACAGTGACACATAGATTCATGGAATAGAATTGAGAATCCAGAAATCAGCTCATCTACCTATGGTCACTGATAGGCTAGAAGATTAAATCAGTTAAGTAGAGAAAGGAAAGCAAGTGATATCAGCAAAACTGGAAAACTATTTGTAGAAAATTCAAGCAAGATCCACACCTCACATCATACACAAAAACCAACTCTATGTGGATCAAGAACCTAGAAGTAAAACAAGGATGATAAACTGCATCAGAGAAAAGCTTGGAAGAACTCTAAAACCCCTAATCCACAGTCTTCCAAGCATCCTGAAAAACCTACAATTAGGAGAGAATAAAATAGATGAATGGGATCGTCTAAGAATTAAATCCCTATGCATATACAAAACCTCTTCCAGGGTAAAAGGGAAACTCACAGACTGGGTAAACAAAGTTTGATAATGACATATCTAATAAGGAACTTATATCTAGAATTTATAGAATACTCCAACACCTCATCTAGGTAAGTGTAAACAATCCATTCATAAAATGGGCACAGGATATGAAAAGATACTTCATCAAAGAAGAGATTCAGATGGCAAACAAACACATGAAAAAATGTTCAAAATCCCTAGCTTTAAGAGAAATGTAAATCATCTCACCCCAGGAACAATAGCAAAGCTCAACAGAGCAACAAATAAAAATGCTGGTGAGGTTGTGGAGAAATTGAAACCTTTATTCACTGTTGGTGGGAGTGTAAAATGGTGCAACCACTCTCGAAGGCAGTATGTCACTTTCTTAGAAAGCTAGAAATAGAAATACCATTATAACATTTGTATTATACAAATATGCAGCAATTGCACTGCTGAGAACATACCCAAAAGAAATCAGAAGTGCCACCCCAAAAGATATATGCACACCTGTGTTTATTGCTGCATTGTTTACAAGAGCAAAGAAATGGAAGCAACCCAAGTTCCCATCACCGAATGATAGAGAAGTAGTATATTCACACAATGAAACACTACGCAGCACTGAAAAACAAGGAAATCATGAACTATTGTACAAAATGCATTCCCTGGAAGACATTATGATAAGTGAAATATCTCAGTCACAAAATAACACATACTGCATAATGTCACTGTTATAAAATAGGGCTGACATAGGGGCTAGGGGAAACTGAGGAAAGGGGATAAATAATAAGCACTGGATTTAAAAAGATGAGGGGAAAATAGTCTAAAAGAAATACATGATTAGGTATTATTTGCATGACAATTGTCCAGAATAAGAAGTGCATAGCAAAGTGGACTGGGCGGGTGGTGGTGAAGGAAATGGTGTTTTTAAAGAGAAAAACTGAGGGGGGTGTTAGGGAGGAAAATGTGCAAAAACGAATGAAAGGAAATTCAAGTTTCCTATAAAATTTCATTAAAAAATTAAAAACAAAACAAACAAACCCAGTCCCGTAAAGTTAATTCTAACTCAGAATAACTCAAAAGGACCGAATTGAAGTGCTTCATTGGGTTTCCCAGGCAGTAAGTCTTTAGAAAACCAAGCTGCCATGTCTTTCTCCCAATAGCCAAATGTTATAACAGCTGAGTCAATTTTGTTGTTGCTGTTGTTGTTAGATGCTGGCAAGTCGAATATAACTAACTCATAGTGAACCAGATTTGAAGCCTGTCCTATCCTCTGCCATCCTTATAATCTCTGATATACTTGAACCTTTTGTTGTAATCATTGTGTTAATTCATCTCATTGAGGATCTTCCTCTCTTTTAATCACCCTCACCTTTCCAAGTATGCTGACCCTTTCCAAGAATTAATTACCCCTCCTTAAAACATGTCCACAGTTTGGCAGACCAACATTTACCATCTTTGTCTTCAAGAAGCACTCTGACTGCACGTTTCCAAGATACATCTGTTTGTTATTTTGGCAGTCCTTGAGATATTTAGTACTCTTCTTCAACACCACAGCTCAAAGGTATCAATACTTCATTTGTTTTCCTATTCATTGTCCAGCTCTCAGATGCATGATGATGTTGTTGTTGTTGTTATGTGCCATCGAGTCACCTGCAACTCATAGCAACCCTATGTAAAGCAGGTCTGAAGCCTGCCCTCTCCTAAGCCAATCTCACTGATTCCAACGCACCTACCTTTGCAGCCCCAGTTGCTATAGCAATCCATCTTATCTGAGGTCTTTCTCTCCTGAGTGGTCCTTCTGAGCATGATGTCCTTCTCTAAGGACCTGTCACTGCTAGCCACGTGCCCAAAGTATGTGAGATGTAGCTTCAAAATCCTAGTCTCCAAGGTGAAACTTGGTTTCACCCTCTTCAAGACAAACCTATTTGTTTTCTTGGTGGTCAAGACTCTTCTTCAGCACCGCAATTCAAAGTCATTGATTCTTCTGTCATCCACAATCATTGTCCAGCTTTCTGATGCATAGCAAATAATTGATAAGTGACTGACACAAACACACCTTGGTTTTAAAGTTGATATCATTGCTAATTAGTAATTTGGATAGGTCCATGACAGTAGTCTTAATCAATGTAATCCTTTCCTGATCTCCTGACTGCTGGTACCAAGGGTGTTGATTAATGATCTAAGTAAGATGAAATCGTTAACAATTTCAATATTTTGTATATCTATCATGATGTTGCTTATTGGTTCAATGATGAAGATTTTGTCTTCCTGAGGCTGGGTAATAATTGATATTAATGGCTTCAGTCTTTGGTTTTCTGCAGCAATCATTTCATGAAGTCAGCAAGCAAGATTGTTTCATCTGTATAACACAGGTTGTTGATGAATCTTCCTTCAATTATGAAGCCACCTTCTCCTTCATAATGTCTTGTTTTTGAACGATTTCTTCAGCATACCTATTGAATAGGTATGGAGAAAGGATGCACCCTGTTACATCAACTTTCTTGACTTTATGCCATGCATTGCTTCCTTGCTTTGTACTAACAGCTTCTTGGCCTAACTGTAGGTTTCTTATGAGGGTAATTAAGAGTTTCTGGATTTCCATTCTTCTCAAAGTTAGAAATTATTTATTATAATACACATAGTCAAATACTTTTGCTTGGTCAATAAAATTCAAGTCTCTAAGTCTCCTTTACTAAGTGTTATCCTCAAGGATCTTATTTTAAAAAAAGATTTGTGAGGGTCAAACATTCTGAGTCTTGTTAATATTGAAAGTTCTAACTTCACACACTGCTAATAATTTATATAAGTGAAGAAACAACAAAGTTACAAGTAGGCTGACCAAATTATTTAAAATAAGAATATTTTTATATCTTTATCTTATCCTATCTCCTATTATAAGGAGCTTCAATATCACTACCTGATATTTTTATAGAGATTATAGGTTTCTTTCACCATTTTTGATCCTTCAAACCAGCTGTAAATTCTTTTTAATTTATTCATCAATTTATCTCCTATTGCAGGTATTTTCGCTTGCCTCCTGTGCATCTGCGTATTGGACAATGAAAACAGATTATTGAAGAAGAATTCATTATATTGTGGTATTGATGAAGATCACTGAATATTCTGGAGGAAATGCAATCAAGGTACTCCTTAGAAGAAAGGATTGTGAAATCTTTCACATACTTTGAGTTTGTTGTCCAGAGGGGCCAGTCCTTGGGGAAAAAAAGACATAATGCTAAGAAAAGTGGGGGAGCAGAGAAAGAGGGGACCATCTCTAGCAAGAGATGGATTGACATGTTGTTGTTGTTGTTATGTGCCATCGAGTCGTTTGCGACTCATAGCGACCGTACGTACAACATCCCTAAACTGTGCTCTATCCTATGCTAATCTCATTGCCCCTGACAAACCCATCCCGAGTACCCCAGTCACTGAATCAATCCACCTCATAGAGGGTCTTCCCCTCCTGCGCTGTCCCTCCACTCT
>NW_006399998.1:2394081-2407761 GCF_000299155.1 Elephantulus edwardii | reverse complement strand
GTATCTGACAGACAGCAATTTGTGGAGTAGTGAAAGATAAATCCCTCATTTTGGAGCTGACCATTAGTTACAGTGCAATCCCTGCCCTTAGCCCAGTGCGTTGACCCACTTATTTCCCAGCTCCACCCTCTGGCAGGATACCACTTCAGTTCTACCAAATGCCTTCAGAATTAATTAATCTCCCATTGTCTGATCCATGACCTGACAACTTGTCAGAGAGATTTTTTTTTCTTCTTCTTCCTGTGTCCAGTGTCTCTTAAGTTTACTTGTACTGTCTCCGGAGGGAAGGTGATGGGTCCTGTAGAACTCCTGTATAGATTGTGCTTTTTCTTTTTGACCTGAGGGCTGCAAGCCCAAGGGCCCAACTGGTATAGTCTCCGCCTTGGGGTCTGTTACCTGGAGGCATGTCAGAAGCTATGGTGGGAGTCCTCTGCTTTGCCTGGCCTTGGCTTGAGCCTGTGCTGCTTCTGGTCCTGTGTCTGCCAGAGGCCAAAGAATTGGCGCAGGCTCAAGCCAAGGCCAGGCAAAGCAGAGGACTTCCACAATAGCTTCTGACACGCCTCCACCTAACAGGCCCCACGGCGGAGACTATACTGGAGGGGAGGAGCAGAGGGACCTTCGGCCTCCAGCAGACACAGGACGAGAAGTGGATTGACATAGTGACTGTAATAGTGGACTTGAGTATGTATCTAAGAGATCATGATGATGGTGCAGATAGGACAACGTTCAGATCAATTATTCATATAGTTTCTCAAGTCACAGTCAACATGATTAGCATATAACATAAACAACAATAATCCAAAAGGGATCAGTATTTATTCTTCATTCTTTTCTTCTGTTGTATATATACATATATATGTATATATATATATACACACACATATATGAAATATGCTTCTAATCCAACCTGTCTGTCTATTGAACTCACCTGTACTATAGTCCAGAACGCCTTCTTTAACTTTTAGAGGCAGAAATATGCTTTCATTCCTAAGAATCTCAAAACATGATATGTATATTGCATGTATATAGTAACTAGAAATATACAATAGTTTCTATGATTATTTTTAAATATATCAACTTATATGTTACATTAAGAGTTAGTGACTGGGGGAGGGATGTGCAGGGAGAAAAGTGCAACAATGAATAAAAGGAAATCCAAAGTTTCTGTAAATTTTTATTAAAATGTATAATAATAATAATAAAAGAAAAAGAGTTAGTGGCTATGTCCTCTTTTGGTCCTGTGTCTCTCTAGCACTTATTTTAATATTTTGTATATAGTAGAAATGATCTTGTGTATAGTAGAAATGTAATCACTGGTTTTGAATTAATGAGCAAATGAACGTAAAGTTAAATGTGTCATGCGTGCATTGATAATTTTAACATCTAGTAATCTTTTCACTTTTTTGTTTTTTAATATTTTTATTGATTTTCATATGATTTCTTTACATTATATTCCATTATATACATTGTGTTTCATACAATATTTTACTTACATTGTTTTTCATACAATCATTCATATGAATTCTATTTTACATTACTTTAAATTGGTTTACTTACAAAGTTTATATACATTGTGTTTCATACAATATTTTACTTACATTGTTTTTCATACAATCATTCATATGAATTCTATTTTACATTACTTTAAATTGGTTTACTTACAAAGTTTATATACATTGTGTTTCACAGTACTCATCATTCACATTGTATTTCATAGAATCATTCTTCTACATTGTTTTATAAAATAAATCACCATTGAACCTTGCCCATTATTGCCCTGTCTTTTCACCCAGATCCTTCCTATTTTCTTCCCCTCCTCCTCCCACCCACCAAACTGTGCAGCCCTATGGTTTTACCCTTACCCATCCTCTTTTCATTTCTTAACTCTAATTCATGCATTTAAGAATTCTTACTGATTTTCTTGGGGGGGACATTGTATTTACCACTCTTCATATCAGTACAGAGACTCTCTTGTCAGATGTGTCAAGGGACATCTGCATGTGTTCATGGACTGGAGGTTTGAGACACCATACAACAGTCTCTGGTGAAGTCTTTGGACAAAACTTTTACGTTAGGGTACTACTTTTTCTACTGCATGGAACTCCCCACTGCCTGTGTTTGTAGTACCCTCAGGCATCATACGGGAAATGTGGACATCAGCAAGAGGCATCTCATCCAAGACTCAAAATGATACTGGCCTCCTTGCTGTGGGAGAGTTACCATACCATAAGGGCCCAGAGTTATTGTTTTGATGGTAATTTTTTAAGGTTGTCATTCATGGGTATCAGACATAGATTCAGCTTGACAGTGGTCTGGTAGTGGAAGGCTTAGGCCCTCCAATCTATTATGATTCTCCCAATTGGTCCAGTGGTGAGAATCTACATTGTCTTGATGTTGACCTTCAATCCATATTGAAGGCTGCAGTCCTAGACCTTCTGTAGCAGGCACTTCAGGTCCTCCTCACTTTAAGCAAGCAGGGTTGTGTCATCTGTATAATGTAGATTTTTGATGTGTCTACCTCCAATCTTGACAACACATCTCTCCTCATAGAGCCCAGCCTACTGGATAATCTGTTCTGCATATAAACTGAAGATGTATGGAGACAGGACATATTTCTGGTGTGCGTCCTTCCCAATTTTGAACCATGCAGTGTTTCCTTACTCTGTTCTGACAACTGCCTCCTGGTCCAAGTATAGGTTTTACATAAGCATGATCACGTGTTCTGGGATTCCCATTCTTCTCAGAGTTAGTCATAGATTGTTGTGGTTCACACAGTCAAATGCCTTTACATAAACAATGAAACACAGATAGACATTTCTCTGGTACTCTCTGCTTTCAGTCAAGATCCATCTAACATTAGCTATATATATGCAAAACCAGGAGCTAATATCATTCTTAATGGAGAAGGACTGAAAGCATTTTCCTTGTGAACAGGGGCCACACAAGGATGCCCATTACCATCACTTATATTCAATATTGTATTGGAAGTACTTGCTAGGAAAACACAATAAGAGAGGGAAAGAAACAGCATCCAGATCAGCAAAGAGGTGGTTAAAGTATATGTATATGCAGATGATATGATAGGATACACAGAAAACCCTCAGGACTAAGAAAAAAAAATTCTCATTCTTATGAGGTAAGGATCAGACATAAATTCAATCTCCAGAAAAGTTCCGAAAACAGACATTGTCTCTACAATATTCTCTATTCCTTTGCTAAGTTATATAATATTTTTCAATATTTACACAGAGTTCATAAATCTTAACTCTGGTGGCCTATTGGCAGGAAGTTGTGCTGCAATCTGAAAGGCACATGATTTGAGGCCACCAGCTGCTTCACAGAAGAAGAACGGGCAATCTCCTCCTGTTAAATTAAATGTTTCTGAAAGGCCAGTAAAGAGCTGGAGAGTCAGTTGGGTCAGTTTCAACTCTAAAGCACACAACAGCAACAATAACAAAAAACACATTAGGTGGTGGCTTTTTTTTTTTAATATTTTATCCTGACTCAATGGTATACAACAACAGCACAGAAATATGTACAATAACAAAAACAACAACAACAAAAACCCCAACATTAGTCAGTGGCTTTTTATTTTTTTATTTTACATTTACATAGAAAATGATGTGTTGTATTTTATTCACATCCACTTTGTTTTACATAATCTTTCATTCACATTGTGTTTCGTACCATCATTCCCATACAGTGTGTTTTATAAAATTAATCACCATTGACCTATTGCCACTATCACACTGTCTTTTTTGGGTTCCTATTGTAACTTTCCTAATTCCTTCACCCTCTACTCTCCCACCAAACTCTGTGGTCCTGTGATCTGCTCCTCCCCTCAGGAATCCCAGTCCTCTTCCCCACCTCCTCTTTTCTCTTTGGACTTTTATAGACATCTTACTAATTAACCTTCTATTTTTACATTATTGGTCTTATGCAGTATTTGTCCTTTTGAGCTTATGTTAGTTCACTTAGCATAATACTCTCTATCCTCTCTCATGTTATATAGTATTTTTCTAAATCATTTCTGCATAGTATTCCATTGTGTCAATGCACCACAATCTCTCAATCCATTTGTTTGCTGATGGACATTTGAGCTGTTTCATTTTCTTGCTATTGTGAATAATGCTGCTATAAACATCAATGCATATATCTCTATTTTTATCTCAGTTATGATTTCTTCAAGGTCTATTTCTAGAAGTGAAATAGCTGGGTCATACGGAATTTCTGTGTTCAGCATTTTGAGGAGACACCAAATTGCTTTCCAAAATGGTTGCACTAATCCCACCAACAGTGTATGAGAGTTCCAATCTCTCTACATCCTCTCTAACATGTATTTCTTGGCATCCTGTTACACTTAGCCACAGTTGTTGGGGTGGAGTAAAGCACTGAGTAAATTGTGAAAAGGGTACAAGACGAAAACTTTTCAGGTATCATGAAGAATGAGGAAATTCACATTCAAGAAGCTCAGTAAACACCAAATAATACTAGATCTCAAAAGAAAAGCATCAAGACACATAGTAGTCAAATTTTCCAGATTAAAAGCTAAGAATAAAATACTAAAAGGAACATGATAAAAACAAAGATTCATCAACAGAGGAGAGTTAATTAGATTAAGTTCTGAGTTCTCAGGAGAAATCATGAGAGCAGGAAGACAATGAGATGGCACATACAGAAAGTTGAAAGAAAATAACTTCCAGCCAAGGATCCTGTTTCAGCAAAGTTGTCCAACAAATATGAAAGAAATTTGTAGATAAACAGAGACTAAGGCGTTAGGATTGGTGGAAGATCTATCAACAATCTGCATTGTACAGATGACACAACCCTGCCCACTGAAACTGAGGAGGACCTCATGCATTTACTGCAGAGGGTCAAGGACTGCAGCCTTCAGTATGGACTGAGGTTCAATGTCAAGAAGACAAAAATTCTCACCACTGGACCAATCGGTAGCATCAGGATGGATGGTGAAGAGATTGAGATTGTTCACAGCTTCAGTTTGCTCAGCTCCACGGTCAACACTCTTGGCACCAGTAGCCAGGAAATAAAAAAAAAAAAAAACATATTGCGATGGGAAAGTCTGCGGTTAGGGACCTCTCAAAAGTACTCAAGAGCAACGGTGTCTCTCTGGAGACTAAGGTGTGTCTGATACAGGCCATCGTCTTTGCAATCACTTGTCATGCATCAGAGAGTTGGACAATAACTAGGGAGGATAGAAGGAGAATTGATGCCTTTGAGCCTTGATGCTGGAGAAGAGTATTGAATGTTTCATGGACTGCCAAGATAACAAACAGATCCATCCTAGAGAGGGTTAATCCAGGCTACTCCTTGGATGCAAGGATTCTGGGGCTTTGTCTGACATACTTTGGACATGTTGTAAGGAGAGACAGGTCATTGGAGAGGGACATCATGCTTGGTAGAGTAGAGGGACAGCGCAGGAGTGGAAGACCCTCTATGAGGTGGATTAATTCAGTGACTGGGGTACTCGGGATGGGTGTGTCAGAGGCAATGCGATTGGCACAGGATAGAGCAGGGTTTAGGGCTGTTGTACATAGCGTCGCTATGAGTCGCAAATGACTTGAGGGCACATAACAACAACAAAGGAATTTGTGGAAACAAGATCAGCTCTTCAAGAAATTGTAAGGGAAATTCTTCACCCAGAGACACCGAAGGAAAGTGGATAGGCTATAGTAACCAGAACTAAAAGAAAAAGGAATGACAAAATGTCAGTGATAAAACCTGGTTTGTCAAAAATCACAATTAGGCTGAATCATGTAAATGCACCAATTAAAAGGAAAAGAGTAGCAAAATGGATTAACAACACAAAGTCCATGGATATGGTGCCTATAGGAGATACAATTAGCAAATGAGGTAAAAGTTAGACTAAAATTAAGAGTGGAAAAAAATATACCAAGCAAATTACATCTTCAAAAGAGCAAGAGAGATAAGTAGAAGTGGTAAGGAAGCAAAAGGATATAACTAAAAAATCAAAACAATACAGGATAAAAATGATCATAATCATGAGCAGGAGGCATGCAGGAAAAGGCTTGAAAAATTCTTCCAACATGGAAAATACATTCCTCCCTTATTCTGAGAAGGACAGCTCTTTAATCTCTTGGTTAGTAAGACAGCACACCTTTGTAATGTATGTCTCCTCCAACAATGCAGTTCTCTCTCACCTTCTTCAAGACCAACATCCTCTTGGCTGCCTCAGAACAGAGTTCTTCAGGGCATCTTTCAAATGGGTTTTCTCTTGGCTTCTAAAGATAAGCCTCCACTCACTCTTCTGAGATACGTTTCTTGCTTTCAACTTCCTTACAATTTTTGTCCTCTGCATAGCTATCCCACCCAGCTCAAAGCCAATATAGTAGGTTATGTTCAGTTACCTTAGAAGCATCCTCAACTGCAGGTTTCTGTCAATACCAGTCATTCTTCCTCAGGCCCTTGTGGAGATTGTAGTTACTGTTTCTGTCATAGACTATTTCCAGGCTTTCACCAGCAACTCTGGAGAGCTTATTGTCTCAGCTTCAATGTTATACCACTTGACTTGTATTTAAAACATTCCTTGGCTGCTTTCTCTTTTTTTCCCTTTTAGCAATTCCATCAGCCTTCTTTTTCTGTGACACTGTACGCATATAAATATTTGTTCAGTTTCAAAGTATAGGTTTCCCACTAAAGCAACAAATGGGTCAATCTCCTCTCAAAATTTCACAGACACTTCATTTGTACAGTAGGCTATGCATGGATTCATTTAGGTATGTTAAACAATCTCTGTAAATTTTATACCAGTCACAGGACTAGTTGCAGCTCAGGGCCAGACAAAAAATATCAAAACATCAAGTTGTTTACATCTTGCCCAGGAAATATCAGCCAACCTAGTCAAAAGTAACAAACATCTCATAGTAAGAAACTAGAGCAAATATAATTCTTCAAAATTCAGTAGAAAGATATTTTTTCAAAGAACTAAGGAAAAAAGAAACTCGTTTCACCACAACAGCATAATTCAGTATGAACCAAGATTATCAGATTTGAGGACCAAAGGTCTTCTGTTTTCCATTCCACTGATTCTACTACATTTTCAATGTAACAAGTGCTCAGTAAATATGTTATGGATCAGTAAATAAACATACACACTTATAATTTGAACTATTGACAGCATTCTAGAAACAAGTTTCATTATAGAAAGTTCACAAAGCATTGGTTTCAAAGTTTAGAACTCACACTTGCCAAAGAATTACTCTTATTCCTGCTTATTTCCACTACAATAGTTAAGAAAGTCAGAAAATATCAAAGTAGTAAATCTTTAAATAGTACTGAAGCATATGTAAGATGCTCTCCTACTTATATTAAATAGGCATAGTTCATTTACAGTATTTTTTCTATTTAAAACATGTAGAAGAGTATCTTACACATGTTTCAATACTACTTAAGTATTTACTACTTTAATATTTTTTACTTTCCTAATTATAAAATATATCTACACAGTCAATTCATGGTATAGGAATCTCTGGTAGCATAGTTCATAGAGAGTTACACTGTTAACCCAAAGGAAATGCCTCTCTTGTAGTTCTAAACCACCAGCACTTCTGATGGAGAAAGATTGTAATCTCTTACCATTCAATATGTTGTTGTTGCTGTTGTTAGGTATCGTTAAGTGGTATTACCCTTAGCAACCCTATTGTTGAACTCTGACCTATCCTTTGCCAACATCACATTGTCTCACATACTAGATCTGATACAGCAGCCATTGTGTCTATTTATCTGCTTAAGGATTTACTTCTCTTTCACTTTTCTGAGAACAGTGTCCCTTTCTTATGAAGTCTCCCTTAGCAACAAGTCCAAAGTATGTAAGATGAAGCTTTATTGATTATCTTTGTCTCTAAGGAATACTCTGGCTGCACTTTCTTTAAGACATATTTGTTTATTTTTTGGCAGTCCATGGCATAGTCAGTACTCTTCTCTAATATCGCTGCTCAAAGGCATCTATTAGTTTTCTGTCATCCTTATTCATTGTCCAACTCTCAGATGCATAGCAAGAGACTGAAAAAATAGTAGCCTGAATCAGGAACACCTTAGTTCTCAAACTGACATCATAGCCCCTCAATCATTCAGAGAGTTCACTGA
Organism: Elephantulus edwardii; assembly: GCF_000299155.1. Lineage (NCBI taxonomy): Eukaryota > Metazoa > Chordata > Mammalia > Macroscelidea > Macroscelididae > Elephantulus > Elephantulus edwardii. The sequence goes on along the minus strand of NW_006399998.1, from coordinate 2,399,637 downwards.
CTGCAGATTTCCCCAGTGAAATCGGTCTCCAATTTTCTGACTGTTGGTACCAGGTGTGTTGATTACAAATTCAAACAGATGAAATCATTGACCATTTTAATCTTTTCCTCCCATTAGTCCAGTGGTGAGAATCTTTGTTTTCTTAACATTGAGATGTGATCCATACTGAAAACTGTATTCTTTGATCTTCTGCAACAAATGATTCAAGTTCCCCTTACTTTCAGTAAGTAAGGTTGAGTTATCTGCACAATGCAGTTTTTTTATGGTATCCAATTCTGACGACAAATTTTTCTTTATAGAATCCAGTTTCTCAGATTATTTTCTCAGCATATAGATAGAGCTAGAGGATTGGTTCCAACTCAACAGAACACAGCAACAACACACAGATTGAATATGTATGGTGAGAGGGAAAAAACACTGCCACACAACTTTGTTAATTTATAATCTTGTAGTTAGTCTTCCTTTGTTCCATTTAGACAACAGATTTTCATTCTGGGTATAGATTATATAGGGATACAATTAAGTGCTCTGTGATTCCCATTCTTTTCAATGTTAGCCATAATTTGTTATGATCCATACAGTTAAATGCTTTTACATAATCAACAAATCATAAATACACATTCTTCTGGTGCTTTCTACTTTCATCTTGGATTCATCTTACATCAGCAATGTTATCCCTGGTGCCACGGCCTCTTCTAAACCCTTCTTGAACTTCTAGTAGTCCTTTGCTTATGCACTGTTTTATTGGTTTTTAAGTGATAGTCGGCATTATTTTGATTGTATGTGATATTAATGCTATTATTCTATAATTTCCACATTCTCTTGGAGAATTACCTTTCTTGAGAGTAGGAACAAATATGTATCTCTCCCAGTCTGTCAGCCAGACAACTGTCCTTCACATTTCCTGGCACAGACTTGTGAGCACATCCAGGGTTACATCTTTTAGTTAAAACATGTCAATCAGTATCAAATTGATTCTTGGAGCCTTCCTCTCATCTCCTACCCCACCCCCAAAGCTATCAATGAAGCTTCAACTTCTTTCTTCATTACCATTGGCTTTTGTTCATATGGTACTTGCTAAGATTTTTCTGTTTCAGCCAATTCTTTTTGGTACAGTAACTTTGTGTATTACCGCCATCTTTTTTTGATGCTTCTAGATCATTCAAGATTTGGCCCATAGCATTTCAATGTTGCAACTTACTCAAGCTTGAATTTGTTAACTCTTTCAGCTTCAGAAATGCCAAGTGATTTCTTCCCTTTTTTTTATTCTCCGAGTCCAGCCCTCTGCAAGTTGCATTTTAATACTTTGCTTTGTCTTCTTGAGCTGCATTTTGAAATCTTCTGTTCAGCTCTTTTACTTCAACATCTTTTCCTTTGTTTGGCTTCTCAATGTTCTAGTGCAATTTTGAAAGTCTCTTCTGGTATCCACTTTGGGTTCCCCCCTCCTTTCTTAAGTGACTTTGTAATGACCTTTTGCTCTCTTCATGTCCTTGATGCCATTCTACAATTCATCTGGTCTTCAGTCATTGGTGTTCAATGCTTCAAAACTACTCTTAAAATAATGCTTTAAATTCAGGTGGGATAGACTTGAGATAATATTTTGGTTCCCATGACTTGTTTCATTTCCTTTGACTTCAAGTTAAACTTGCACGTGAGTAATTGGCAGTCTTTTTTCCACAGTCTGCAACCCTGGTCTTGTTTTGACTGCTGATAGTCACTAACCATCGAATTCTCTAACGATTCATTTTACAGATGTAGTCAACTTGGAAAGGACCACAAGTAAAGTCACTATTTATTTGTGTTTTTTATTTAAAAAAGTATTTTCATGAAAATCATTCAACATTTAACATGCACTCATTCTATTTCTGGCCTCATTTCTGTTATCAAGTCTATACTTTCCAACTACCGTTCCTTCATTGTTTGCAACTTTCACATATAAGTCGCCAATTTTCATTAGCACATTTTTTTATTTTCTTATGTGTTAGCTTATTTGTTCCTTTAAAAAAATTATTAATTTTAAAGAACATTTACAGAGATTTTGGATTTCCATTCATTCATTGTTGCTATTTTCTCCCTGCCAACTCCTCCCCCCTAGTTTGCTCTTCTCCTTAAAAAGTAAAAGAAAAATGCCTTTATTGGTATACAATCCCCTCCACCCCACCCCACCCCTGCTCATGGCCTCAGTACACTCCATTATGCAACCTTCATTCTAGATTATTTGTTCCTTTTTTAAAAAATAAAACCACCTTTTTAAATTTTATACTGTTTTATTTACAAAGTCCAAATACATTATTTTTCACACCAGATTTCCTTCACTACCCCTACCCCTCAAATTGTGTGACCCTATGATTAACCTGCCCCCAATCCTTGGTACATGCATTTTTTTCTGTTTTTTTAAAGAAAATTCTTATTTTATGCTGGTTGACATATATATGCAAATGTTGTATACATCGTTTTTCACCCAAGATCGTTCCCATTTCCTTTATCCACACCTCCCACCTCCCTCTGCCCATCAAATTGTGTAACCCTATGATTACCCCCCTGCCCATTTCACCCCTCTGCTCCTACCTGCCTTCCCCACCTTGAATGCTCATACACGTTTTACTAGTTACCTTTCTATTTCTACAATATTGTTCTTATACACTATTTGTCCATATGGGACTAAGTAAATTCATTTAGCATAATGCTTTCCACTCATTTCCAAGTTAGGTAGTGATTTTTAATATTAGTGCTCCTGCTTTTTGCACAGTATTCTGTTGTATAAATGTACCATAATTTCTCAATCCATTTGATTGTGGTTGGACATTTAGGTTGTTTCCATGTTCTTGCTATGGTGAATAATGCTACTATGAAAATTGGCTTACAAATCTCCGTTTGTGCCTCAGTTCTAATTTTCGCAAAGTATATTCCAAAAAGTGGAATAGCTACAACATTTGGAATTTCAATGTTCAGCTTTTGGAGGAAATGCCAAAATGCCTTCCAGAATGGTTGTACCATTTTACAATCCCACCAACAGTATATAGGAGCTCCTATTTCTCACATCGTCTCCAATATTTATTACTTGCTCTGCTGTTAAACTTTGATGCTGCTACTGGGAATATCATTGTGGTTTTGATTTGAATCTCTTTTGCTACTAGTGATTTTGAGCATTTTTTCTTATGTCAGTTGGCCATCCAAGTATCTTTCTCTGTGAAAAGTCTTTCCATGTCTTTTGCCCATTCTATAATTGTGTTTTCAGTATTTTACTTGTGGAGGACCTATAGGATTTTATAAACTGTTGATATGATATTTTTGTCTGAAATAGCTTTGTATTTTCACTTTCTTGGAAAATGACTTTGTCTTTAGAAGGTTCCATTCATCAATTTTTATCCTCTCAAGATTGTGTATTTTAGCTGTATTTGAAAGTCTCTTTATATCATAGAGTAGGCCATCTAAGCTTGATTGTAGTTTGTCTCTTACAAACTTTATGGTCTGGGGCTTTACTACCCGGTCTCTGATCCACCTTGAGTTGACTTTTGTGTATGATGTGAGATGTGGATCCTGTTTCAGCTTTCTGCAGGCAGCAGTCCAGTTTTGCTAGCATGCAATTCTGGTTACCTATGGTGGACAATGTTTGGTGGAGGTCCCCGATTAAAACAAGCTTGGAAACAGGAGTGGCATCCACTTCCGTAAATAGCTTGCCTCAGGAAACCCTATGAATCTGGGGAAAGGATGAAAGTCACACAAACGTCGAGGATTCTCAATCATAGGGTCTCTATGACTTGCCTATGACTCGAAGGCACTTAATAAGAACAACATTTGTTGAAGAGGTTGTCATTCCCCCATTTGCTAGGTTTTACTTTCTTTTGGAAAATCAGCTGAACATAGATAGTGTGTTCATTTCTGGGTTCCCAATTATGACCCTTTGCTCTAAGTGTCTGTTACTGTACCAGTACTATGCAGTTTTGGTTACCACCACTGTGTAGAAGGGGTTTTTTTAATTTTTATTTTATTTTATTATTTTTGTGTGCGTGTACCGTCAAATCAGATCTGACTGGTACCTTTCTGATTCAGTGGTCAGGATGTTGAGATGAATCAGAATTGAAGGTTGTGTTATTTGCATAATTCAGATTGTTAATATGTCTTCCTCCAATCCTGATGTCACATTCCTCTTCATAAAGCCACACTTCTTTAATGATTTGCTCAGCATACAGTTTGAATAGATATGGAGAACTTTTACAGCTGTGGTGCACATCTTTCTTGAATTTAAATTAAGCAGTTTTCTCTGTTTGGACAATAGTTTCTTGGTCTAAGTTTCACATGAACACAGTCAGATGTTCTAGTATTCCAATCTTCTCAATATTAGCTTACTGGCCTAGTGGCAAGAAGCTGCGTTGCAATCCTGAAGGCACTGAATTAGAATCCACCAAGTGCTCCTCAGGAGTAGAATGGGCGATCTCTTCCATGTGATTAATTGTCACTGAAAACCTGCCAGAGGGTCAGCTATGAATTGGTATGAACTTGATGATACTCAATAACAACAACAACAACCCGTATTCCACACCTTTGCATAGTCAATAAAACACAGATGAACGTTGTTTCGTATTCTCTGCTTTTGGCCAAGATCCATCTGATATTAGTAATGATACCGCTGGTGTTATGTCCAGTTTAAACTTCTGGTAATTCTGTTTCATATCATTTTAACCATTTAGGATAATCTTCAACAAGATAGTATTTGCATATGACGTGTTACCGCCTTTTAGGAGAACAGGAACAAATATGGATATCTTCCACTCAGTGGATCAGATAGTTGTCTTCTTAATTTCCTCATGAGGATTGATAATCACATCCGGGTCTCATTTGTTTGTAGAAACAAGTCAATTCGTATTCCCTCAATTCTCAAGACCTTATTTTTTGCCAATCCTTTCAGGTCAGCTTGAACTTCTTCTTCCATTACTATTGGGTCATGACAGTATGCTAATAACTGTAATGATTCTGTGTCTGCTAATTCTTTCTGGTACGGTGCCTCTGTTTATTTCTTAATCTTTTATTGTTTCCAGGAACCACCAGGATTTTGCCCTTAGCGTCCTTCAGTATTGCAACTCAAGATCTGCATTAATTTTTTTTGTTTTGTTATTTCAACATGAGAAATGCTGAGTGAGTTCTTACCTTTTAATTTTCTAACTCAAGTTCTTTGCATATTTCTATATAATATTTTACTTTGTCTTCTTGAGTTGCCCAAAATCTTCTGTTCCCCATCAACAAATGAATGGATAGAGAAACTGTGGTATATTCACACAATGGAATACTATGCAGCATTGAAAAACAAGGAGCTCATGCAATATTTTTTCAAAATGGGTGACCCTGGAGGACATTGTGCTGAGTGAAATATTTTAGTCACAAAAGGACAAATACTGCATGGTTTCACTGCTGTAGAATGGGATTGACATCAGGGTTGGGGTAAGACTAAGAAAAACTGGATAAATTAAGTATACTGCATTGAAACAGATGAGGGAGAGAACAGTTTAAAAGTGATATATGATAGGGTATTATGGTTATCACAAGAGTCTAGAATTA
>NW_006399998.1:2384108-2389691 GCF_000299155.1 Elephantulus edwardii | reverse complement strand
CCTAATATGTCAATATTTAGGCATTCCATTTCTTTCTTAACAATTTCTAATTTTCCTGCATTCATGGTTCTCACATTCCATGTTCCAATCACTAGCGTCTGCTTACAACAGTTCCTCCTCTTTTGTATTTCCATACTTGAAAGTTCTACCTAGGTTGCCCTTTCTGTTAGTCTGCGTGTGTTCTGTTGTGCATAGGATTTTCAGAGGCCTGCTGTTTCAGAAGTGGGTGGCCAATCCTTCTTCCTAGTCTGTCTTAATCTGAATGTTTTAAACATTTTTCCCCAGTCATTAGGTTTTCTTTTCACTCTGTTGGAAAATATTTTTGATGTGCACAGGGATTTAATCTTTAGGAAATCCCATTCATCATTTTTGTCCTCTCCAGATGTGCATTCCCAATTTGTCTCTGATGAACTTTATGGCTTGGGGCTTGACTCCAGGTCTCTCATCCACCTTGAGTTGATTTCTATGTATGGCATGAGATGTACATCCTGTTTTAGCCTTCGGCAGGTAACAGTCCAGTTTTGCCAGTACCATTTGTTGTAGAGGTTGCCATTCCTCTTTTTGATAGGTTTTGTTTCCACATTGAATATCAGCTGGGTTTATTTCTAGGTTCTCAAATCTGTTCCATTGGTCTATGTGCCTGTCATTGTACCAGTACTATACTGTTTTGGTTACTACCACTATACAGTGGTTTTTGAGGTCATGGAATGCTACGACTCACACTTCATTTTTGTTTTTTAGAAGTGCTTTGCTTATTCAGGGTCTCTTTTCTCTGCAAATAAATTTGACAATTTTCCTTTTTTATTTCCTTAAAAAATGATTGGTGTCTCTATTGGGATTGCATTGGACATGTACATTGGTTTTGGAAGGTTGTAATTTTCACAATCCATGAACAGGGCACATTTTTCAATTTCTTTAGGTCTTTTATTGGGTTTTGCAGAAATATTCTGTAATTTAATTTGTCTTTTGTATCTTTAGTTAGGTTCACTCCCAAGTATCTCTATTTTTAGTTGGCAATTGTAAATTATATTACATTCTAGGTTTCCTTCTCTGAATTCTCTTTGTTACTGTAGAGGATTTCCACTGTTATTTGGATATTGATCTTATATTCTACCACTCTATTAAATTGGTTTACTAGCTCTGACATTTTTTTTTCTGTTGAGTCCTTGGGGTTTTCTGTGTACGTTAGCAATCATATCATCTGCATTTAGTGATAGTTTTAACCATCACTTTGCCGATTTGGATGCCTTTTATTTCTTTCTCTTTTCATATTGCCTTAGCAAGCACTTTCAGTACAATATTGAATAGAAGTGGTGACACTGGTCATCCTTTTACGGTCTTTGTTTGCAAGAAAAATGCTTTTAGTTTTTCTCCATTGAAAATTATATTGGCTTTTGGATTTGCATATATACTTTTCACTTTGTTGACGAAATTAACTTCTGTTCCAATTTTGCTGAGTGTCTTTGTCAGGAAGGGTTGTTGGATTTTGTCAAAGGCCTTTTCTGCAACACTTGAAAGAATCATGTGGTTCTTCTTATTTGCTTTGTTAATATGGTGAATTATGTTGATTGTGTTTCTTATGTTGAATCAACCTTGCATACCTGTTATGAATCCTACTTGGTCATGATTATTTTTTTTATATACTTTGATTCTGTTGTCTAGGATTTTGTTAAAGATTTTTGCATCTATTTTCATTAGAGAAATTGGTCTATAGTTTTCTTTCTTAGTAATACCTTTGCCTGGTTTTGGTATTAAGGTTATACTTGCTTTATAGAATGAGTCTAGGAGTGTTTCTTCTTTTTCAACTTTTTGAAGTAATTTATGTAGAATTGGTGATAGATCCATCTGAGTATTTGGTAGCATTCAACTGTGAAGCCATCTGGTGCAGGGACTTTCCATTTTTTTTAACCTTGTTATTCAGTTCTTTATCACAGGCTTCTTTTTCTTTTTTACGTTTTTTTATTGAGATTTTAGTGAAAGTTTATAGAGAACTTGGATTTCCATTTATTCATTGTTTCACATTTCCTCCCTGCTCCACCCCAGTTTACTTTTCTCTTTGGGGAAAAAAAAATCTTTCACTGTTGTACAACTCCCAAATTACACCCGAGTCCACTTTACTATGCAGGACTTTTCTTATGGGGAAGTCTTTTTAAGACCTGTTTAACTTCTTTTGTGATGAGTCTGTTCATACTGTATCTATTCTTGTAAACCTGGATAAGGCATGAGTTTCAAGAAATTTATGCATTTCCTTTAGGTTTTCAAATTTATCAGAGTATGGCTTTCGATAATATTCCAACATTATAGATTTAATTTTATCTGGTTTTGTTATGATGCCACCTCTATCAATTCTTAAATCTTTGTCTTCTTTTTTTTGCTCTTTTGTTAAGTTTGCCAGTGGTTTGTCAATTTTATTGACCCTTTTTGAAATCTACCTCATAGACTTAATGATAATTTCAATTGTTTTTCTGTTGCCTTCAGTATGGATTGAGGCTCAATGTCAAAAAGACAAAGATTCTCACCACTGGACAAATTGGCAGCATCAGGATGGATGGTGAAGAGATTGAGATTGTTAACAATTTTAGTCTGCTTGGCTCCACAGTCAACACTCATGGCACCAGTAGCCAGGAGATCAGAAAAACCTATTGCGATGGGAAAGTCTGCTGTTAGGGACATCTCCTGGGTACTGAAGAGCAATGGTATCACTCTGGAGACTAAAGTGTGCCTGATACAGGCTATGGTCTTTGCAATCACTTGTTATACATCAGAGAGTTGGACAATGACTAGGAAGGATAGAAAAATTGATACCTTTCAGCTGTGGTGCTGGAGAAGTGTATTGAATGTATTGTGGACTGCCAAGAAACAAAGAGATTTATCCTGGAGAGGGTTAAACCAGGCTGCTCCTTGGAGGCAAGGATTCTGGGTCTTCATCTGACATACTTTGGACATATTGTAAGGAGGGACATCATGCTTGGGAGGGTGGAGGGACAGCGCAAGAGGGGAAGACCCTCTATGAGGTGGATTGATTCTGTGACTGGGGTAATCAGGATGGGTGTGTCAGAGGCAGTGTGATTGGCATAGGATAGAACAGGGTTTAGGGATGTTGTGCATAGGATCGCTATGAGTCACAAGTGACTCAACGGCACATAACAACAACAACAACAACCTCATTGATTTCAATTCCTGTTCTTATAATTTCTTTTCTTCTAAAGACTGTAGGATTAGATTGTTATTCTTTTTCTATTGGATGAATGTGTTGAGTGAGATCATTGATTTTTCTTCTTTCTTCCTCTTTTATGAGTGGTCTATTGCTATGAACTGCCCTCTCAGGACTGCCTTAGCTGTGTATCTCAGAGATTTTGGTATGTTGTATTTTCATTTTTGTGTCAAAGATGTTTTTAATTTTATTCTTTATTTCTTTTATAACCCATTCATGTTCTAGCAAAGAGTTATTCAATTTCTGTGGGAAGCCACCCTCAGTGGGTCTTGGCTCTGGCACGAGCTACACTATTCTGTCTGTGGACCTCATTTTACATACTTACTTCTGACACAAAGTGGCCGCCCCGCCCATCTCTAGGAAACTGCTTATCACTAGATCGGTGTCTGTCCCCTCCTTCCTATTGTAAACTGATATCCTGGGGATGGGTTTCTGTAGAAGCCCGGCCTACATTAGAGACCTAGGCAGTTACCTATATAAGTCTGTGAAAAAGTTCAATAAATTGGGACTTGATCAGGAAACCTGTCTTGTCCTCATTTCTTGCATCTCTTGTCCGTCTCCAGTCGCCACTCCCCCCCTCAGGTCCATGTCGAAAAACCCCGTGGGCCAGAGCAGTTGGTGCCTGACGTTGGGCTAAGGCATGGAGGCTTATTGTGACAGTCACTGCTTAGAGAATAGAAGGACTGGCCAGACGCTGAAGAAGAGGTCACCATGGAATTACCTGCATCATGAAAAAGACAACCTCTGAGGTAAGTAAACAGTGATATCATGGGGCAAGAAATTAGTGTGCAAGAAAAGTTTATAGAAGGTCTCAGACTCATTAAAGGCGCGAGGAGTAAGGGTTTATAAAAAGGATCTAGCTCATTTTTGTTTTTTCTTTCTTAAGGACGTATGTCCTTGGCTTCCCCAAGAGGGAACTATAGATGAAAAGAGGTGGAAGAGAATCGGTTATGCTTTAAATGATTTTTATCAAGTATTTGGTCCTGGAAAGTTTCCTGTTACTGCCTTTTCTTACTGGAATATCATTAATGAAATCTTAGCTGTTAGATATTTTCATAAGGGTATCAAAGATGTAGTGGAGGAGGGAGAAAGGTTTCTTAAGGAAGAACTCAGGAAAAGCCAGTTTTCTCTTAACTCTGATCCTGAAAATTCTCATAAACCTCTCCTTAATGAAGTAAATTCCCCCCCCTCCCGAGGATAATGATTCTGTTTCCATTACAATGCCTCCTATAGAAGAGGATACTGACCCGCATACTCCTACTCAAAGTTGTGCTCCCTTAAAAGTTGATCCCGGGGACAAACCCCCAGTTAAAGAACCCAGCTTCCCTAAAGCACCCAGCTTCCCTAAACTGCTGTATCCTTCCTTGAAAATTTTCCATTCGGAAACAAATCATGATGGTAATTATTTAATCCCTGAAGAGAAAGCTGATATAAAAGGTGAGGTAGCTAAGTATTATAGCCCTGACTGCCTGCCTCTTTACAACCTAACACAGTCTTTGTTCGGCCCTGCTTTTGAACCCCACGGAATTATCCTTTCATATTACCAGATGCAAATGCCAGACCCCAGGCCCCAGTGGACTGTACCTCCTATCTAGAAGGGATCTAACTTCAAAGATTAAGAATCTCCAGGAGGCCTTTCAACTTAAAAAAGGAGCACAGTGAGTTACTTAAGAGTTAAGAATGCTAGACTTAGAACTCTGCAATGAACCAGTGCCATCTTGCCTTGCTCCTCCTCCTGGAGAACAAAGGAAAACTTTCCCATCTTTACAGGCTCTGGCACCATCTTGTCATGCCCCTCCCCCTGGAGAACAAAGGAATGTTTCCACCTTAACTTAAAAAGCCTTTTCTCTTCAAATATTTGACCTTTTACCAGTCACTGAGTCGCTTATTAAACAGGGAGATGATAATGAGGAAGTACCATCATGGGATTACAAATGTTTAGGTTTTAAAACTTTAAAAGAATTAAAAGCTACAGCAACCCAATATGGCCCAGTTGCCCCCTTTACACTGCCAATATTAGAAACCTTAGGTGATTTTTGGCTTGCCCCTAATGATTGGTATCACATGGCTTGTGCCAGGCTTTCGGGAGGAGGTTATGTGTTATGGAAATCTGAATTTTCTGAGAATTGCAAAGAAACTGCCGCTGCAGTGCAGAGGCTGGTGGAGAAAGTGCAAACTGGACATTAGATATGCTCATGGGCAATAAGCCTTATAACACCAATGACATACAGAAAGAATATCCACCTGGTCTTTTTGCCCAAATTCTATATCCTATAGGCTTGGTTAAACTGGGTGGCTCCTTGGAGGCAAGGATTCTGAGGCTCCGTCTAACTTACTTTGGACATGTAGTGAGGAGAGACCGGTCCTTG
>NW_006399998.1:2381893-2384008 GCF_000299155.1 Elephantulus edwardii | reverse complement strand
TAAAAAATCTTCTGTTCATTTATTTTCTTCTTTCTTCAGTTAAAACCAGAAAGTTTATTAAAATAGTGGAAAAGTGGTGTTGTTGTTGTTATGTGCTGTCGAGTCGCTCGCGACTCATAGCCACCCTGTGTACAACAGCCCTAAACTCTCCTCTGTCCTGCACCAATCGCATCTGACACACATCACGATAACCCCAGTCACTAAATCAATCCACCTCCTAGAGGGCCTTCCCCTCCTACGCTGCCCCTCCACCCTCCCAAACATGATGTCCCTCTCCAAGGATGGTCCCTCCTTACAACATGTCCAAAGTATGTTAGACAAAGCAATAAAACAGTTTCATAAAGAGATAGTGTATCCATCTCAGAACTAGAGAGATGAGAATGAAATTGTCATCTCTTCTTTAAGCATTGCTTCCTATTGTTTTGGCTTTTTTACTTTGTAAGTGCAATCTTCAGAGTCTCTTCTGACATCCATTTTTATTTTTTCTTTCTCCTGTATCTTTGTAATGATTTTTTTAGGACTTTTTTTTAAACTTTTTTAAGCTGTTGTTGATTGCCTTTGAGTTGACTCATAGCAACCCTATGAACAAAACACCTGAAGCCCCCTACAAATATTGAGCTTTATCAAAGTTCATAGTTTCCAGAGACCTGTTGTTTATACTGGTTTACTTACAAAGTTCATATGCCTTGTTTTTCACACTAGATCTTTCCTAATTACCCACCCCTCCCTCCACCCATCAAATTGTGCATCCTTATAGTTAGCCACACTCCAACTCCACCCACCCATCTTCATCCCTCTGCTACTCTCCTCCCCCCTTCCCCTTAGATCCTCATACTTATTCTACAGTAATGGTCATATATAATATTTGTTCTTATTGGACTGAGTTATCTTAGCATAATGCTACCCAGCCCCACCCAAGTTAGGTAGTAATTTACAAAATTATTGTCCTTGCGTGCTCCATAGCATTCCATTGTGTAAATTTAACAAACCATTTGATTGTGGTTGGACACTTGTGGTGTTTCCATGTTCTTATGAAGATGAATAATGCTGCTATGATCATTGGTGTGTAAGTGTCCATTTGTGCCTCAGTTCTCTCTACGTACTCTCTAAGCAGTGTAATAGCTGGGTCATATGGAATTTCTATATTCAGTTTTTTGAGGAGGCACAAAACTGTCTTCCAGAGTGTTTGTATCATTTCACAATCCCACTAAAAATGTGTAAGAGTTCCTATCTTGCCACATCCTCTCCAATATTGCACTTGCTGCCCTCTTAAGTTTTGCCACTTCTACTGAAGTGAGATGATATCTCATTGTGGTTTTGATGTTCATCTCTCTTATTGCTAATGATTTTGAGAATTTCATTGTGTGTCTGTTTGCCACTTGAATATCTTCCTCTGTGAAAATTATTTCCATGTCTTTTGCCCATTTTGAAATTGTGTTATCAGTCTTTTTCTTGTGGAAGCCCTGTAGGATTGGATAAACTTTTGGTAAGAGACCCTTGTCTGAATTGGTATTGTTGTTGTTGTTGTTATGTGCTGTCGAGTCGTTTGCAACTCATAGCGACCCTATGCACAACAGCCCTAAACCCTGCTCTATCCTGCACCAACCGCCCTGCCTCTGACACACCCATCCAGATTACCCCAGTCACCGAATAGATACATCTCATAGAGGGTCTTCCCCTCCTGCGCTGTCTGTCCACCCTCCCAAGCATGATGTCCTTCTCCAAGGACCGGTCTCTCTTCACAATATGTCCAAAGTATGTTAGATGGAGTCTCAGAATCCTTACCTCCAAGGAGCCACCCGGTTTAATCCTTTCCAGGATCAATCTTTTTTCCTAGGAGTCCATGGTACTCTCAGTACGCTTCTCCAGCACCACAGCTCACAGGCATCAATTCTCCTATTCTCCTTGTTCATTGTCCAACTCTCTGATGCATAACAAGTGACTGCTAAGAACATGGCCTGTATCAGATACACCTTAGTCTCCAGAGAGACACCATTGCTCTTCAGTACTTTGGAGAGGTCCCTAACAGCAGACATTCCCATGGTAATGCGCCTTTTAATTTCCTGGCTACTGATGCCAAGAGTGTTGACTGTGGAGCCAAGCAAACTAAAGCTG
>NW_006399998.1:2375164-2376178 GCF_000299155.1 Elephantulus edwardii | reverse complement strand
GGGCTGTTGTACATAGGGTCGCTATGAATCGCAGGCAACTCGAAGGCACATAACAACAACAACATAAGTTTGGAAGAAACTTCCACCAAAGGGGTCTGCCACTACCTCTTTAGCAAACATAAGATAGGGCCCTGATGAACCTTATTCTGATTTTGTTGGTCGTCTTACCAGCACAGCAGAAAGGCTTTTTGGCACTGCCAAAACCAAAACTGATTTCATAACTCATTTGGCTTTTGAAAATGCTAACCCTGCCTGTCAGGAAGCTATCAACCCACATTGTTGTTGTTGTTATGTGCCATCGAGTCCTTTGCAACTCATAGCAACCCTATGTACAACAACCCTAAACCCTGCTCTATTCTGTGCCACTCGCATTGCCTGTGACACACCCATCTCGATTAACCCAGTCACTAAATCCAATCCACCTCATAGAGGGTCTTCCCCTCCTGCGTTGTCCCTCTACTCTGCCCAGCATGATGTCCCTCTCCAAAGACCTGTCTCTCCTTGCAACATCTCAAAAGTATGTCAGACGAAGCCCCAGAATCTTAGCCTCCAAGGAGTAGCCTGGTTTAACCCTCTCTAGGATGAATCTGGGTCTGACCTGGAAGACGCCTCCTTTGCTGTTATCCGAGGTGACCTTGCCCAGTGATATGCATAGGAATCAGATCGACTACATCTGTGTAAGGAACCGCTGGAGAAGCTCAATATCAGCTGTGAAAAATAGGCCCGGGGCTGATTGTGGAACAGACCACTAATTACTCATATGCAAGTTCAAACTGACGCTGAGGAAAATTAAACCAAATCCACAGGAGCCAAAATATGACTTTGAGTTCATACCACCAGAATTTCAGAATCATCTCAGGAACAGGTTTGAGGCCTTGAACACTAATGAGCGAAGACCAGGTGAGTTGTGGGAGGATGTTAAAGATATCATCCAGGAAGAGTGCAGGCGGTCATTACAAAGACAGAAGAGGAAGAAAAGACCAAATGGATGTCAGAAGAAACTCTGAAGATTGC
>NW_006399998.1:2358733-2372768 GCF_000299155.1 Elephantulus edwardii | reverse complement strand
GAGAATTTTTGTCTTCTTGACATTGAGCCTCAGTCCATATTGAAGGCTCCAGTCCTTGACCCTCTGCAGTCAGTGCATGAGGTCTTCCTCAGTTTCAGCAAGCAGGGTTGTGCCATCTGCATAACGTGAAACATACTTGGACCAAGAGGCAGTCATCAGGACAGAGCAGGTCAACACTACATGGTTCAAAATTGGGAAGGATGTACGCCACAGATTTGTCCTATCTCCATACCTTTCAACCTGTGTGCAGAGCAGGTTATCTGAGAGGCTGGGCTCTATGAGGAGAAGCATGGCGTTAGGATTGGTGAATCTGACATAGGAGGGGCCAAAGTCTTTCTGATTATATTTGCTACTGTGCTGTAATTGGTGCTGCTGGTTCTGCTCAGACTATGGGACTTGTGATTGGGGCCGCTTTGAAAAACTTTGTCCAGAGACCTGATGGTAAAAAAATGTTTGAATTGTGGACAAATTGGCCATTTTGCAAAAAATTGTAGTGCCCAAAACCTTAATCGTTCTCCTGGCCTTTGCCCCAAGTGTAAACGTAGTAAACACTGGGCCAATGAGTGCCATTCCAAAACTGATGCCCAAGGCCTAATCATCAGTGAAACTTCTTGAGGGCCCAGCCTCAGGCCCTGAGGACTGGACGAGCCTTTGGGGTGGTCAGGTTCATTCCCCAAAACATGAGTCTTCATAACCCATCTCCCAGCTCGTCAGAGCAACCCCAGGCAGCACAGGACTGGACCTCTGTTCCTCCTCCCAATCAGTATTAACACTTGAAATGGGAGTCCAGGACCTCCCTACAGGAACATTTGGCCCCCAACACTTTTGGCCTGTTGCTAGGCAGAGGTAGTGCTACTCTCCAAGGCCTTCAAATCTACCCCAGAGTTATAGATAATGATTTCACTGGGGAAATTAAAGTTATGGCTGCCTCTCAAATTGCTCCCCTCACCATCTTGAAAGTTAATCCTTCTTCCTTTAGTACATACCCAAAACCCTGTTGTGGGACAGCACCAAGGTAACCATAGTTTTGGCTCCTCTGATGCCTTTTGGATTCATCAAACAACTCATAATCAGCCTATATTGAGACTAAAGTTAAATGGAAAAGAATTTGAAGGTCTTATAGATACGGGGGCTGATGTGACTGTCTTATGAAAGGAGGGTGGCCTGCCTCTTGACCCCTTTGCCCCTCTCTTACCCATCTCCGTGGAATTGGTCAAACTAATAATCCAGACAGAAGTGCCCAGGTCCTAACTTGGACTGATTATGAAGGTAACTTGGGAATTATACAACCCTTTGTTGTCCCAGGAATCCCCGTTAGTCTATGGGGGTGGGACTTACTTTCCCAATTAAAATTAGTGATGTGCAGTTCTAATGAAGTTATTACCTCACAAATGCTAAAGCAGGGTTTTCTTCCTGGCCAAGGCCTAGGGAAGCAATCTCAAGGAATTAGAGAACCTGTGCAAGTCCAGGTGAGACCAGATTGCTCTGGGTTGGGAAATTTACCCTAGCAGCCACTGACAAGCCTGCATCCCATGCAGATAAAATCTCTTGGAAAGGAGATAAGCCTGTGTGTGTTGATCAGTGGCCGCTAAGTTCTGAAAAATTGGCAGGTGCAGAACAGTTGGTGCAGGAACAGCTTGAAGCTGCCCATCTTGAGCCTAGTAACTCCCCTTGGAATACACCTATTTTTGTTATAAAAAAGAAGTCAGGGAAATGGAGACTCCTTCAAGATCTTAGGGCTGTAAACAAAGCCATGGTGCTAATGGGGGCATTATAGCCAGGCCTTCCCACACTGGTAGCTATCCCTTCTCATTATTTGAAAATTGTAATTGATCTTAAGGATTGCTTTTTCACTATTCCCTTACACCCTGAAGCTAGGAAAATATTTGCTTTTATCCCACCTATGATTAATTTTAAAGGTCCCATGAGGCGTTTCCATTGGAAAACTCTCCCACAAGGGAGCGTCTCCAGCCCCCCCCATGCCAAAAGTTTGTGGCCCAAATGGTCGACCCAGTTAGAGAAAAATGGCCTTCTATTTATATTATTCATTATAGGGATGATATCCTCCTGACTGGAGAAAACGGAGAGGAATTACTACTTTGTTACAGCTCCCTAACCCAAGAACTAGCGAATAAGGGACTTAAAATAGCCCCAGAAAAGGTACAGCTGAAGGACCCCTATACTTATTTGGGCTTCGAATTTAGAGGTTCTCAAGTTTATACTCAAAAGGTCCAGTTAAGGACTGACCATTTAACTTCACTAAATGATTTTCAAAAGTTATTAGGTGATATAAATAGGATAAGGCCCTATTTAAAGCTTACTACTGGGGAACTCAAACCCTTGTTTGACATTCTTAAAGGAGACCCTGATCCCAGTTCAGCCAGGTCCCTAACTCCTGAAGCAAAGGTTGCCTTAACTAAGGTGGAAGCAGCTATAAATAAACAATCTGTGACCTTTATGGACTGCTCCAAACCTTTTCTTTTTGTCATTTGTGCCATGCCCCATACTTCTACAGGAGCACTCTGGCAGTCTGGACCCTTAATATGGATCCACTTACCCTCATCTCCTAAAAAGGTAATTAAACCTTATTATACCTCAGTAGCAGAGTTAATTATCCAAGGTAGGGAACAAGGAAGGTGTTACTTTGGTAAAGAGCCAGATATTATCATACAACCATATTCCCTAACTCAAATAAATTGGCTTTTCCAAACTACAGAGGACTGGCCTGCTGCCTGTTCCTCATTTATTGGCCAGCTTGATAATCATTATCCTGCTGACAAATTACTTCAGTTTGTTAAGTCCCACCCTTTCGTTTTTCCAAAGAACACTTCCCTTCAACCTATCTCAGGAGCCCTAACAGTTTTCAAAGACAGATCCTCCACTGGAAGGTCTGCTTTTACAGCTCTGAACCAAACCACTGTTATACCTACCACCTATACTTCAGCTCAACTTGTAGAATCGTATGCTTTTGTCACTGTTTTTAAAATTTTTCCTACAAACCTTTTAATTTGTATACAGATAGTGCTTATCTTGTTCACTCTGTTCCCCTTCTAGAGACTGTAGCCTTTATTAAACCATCTACTGAAGCAGTTACTCTTTTCCTCCAAATTCAGACCGCCATTAGATCTAGGCATCACCCCTTCTTTTTAGGCCATCTTCAAGCCCATACTGGTCTTCCAGGGCCTCGCCCAAAGGGAAATGCCATGATGGACCTTGCCACCTGCACAGTCTGCCCTGTCATTACTTCTGCCATACAAGAGGCTCAGCATGCCCACTCTTTACATAATTTAAATGTTCATACTCTTAGACTTTTGTTTAAAATAACTAGAGACCAGGCTAGGCAAATAGTTAAACAATGTCCATCTTGCATAACTTTTCTCCCCATCCCGCATTTGGGGGTAAATCCCAGAGGTCTCATCCCAAACGACATCTGGCAAATGAACGTTACACATATGCAAGAGTTTGGTAACCTTAAATATTTACATGTCTCTGTTGATACCTTTAGTGGTACCCTCCAATCAGGAGAAGCAGGAAGACATGTCATCACGCATACTCTTGCTTGCCTGTCAGTCTCAGAAACACCAAAAATTGTTAAAATGGATAACATACCTGGTTATATTGGAAAAGTTTTTCAATTATTCTGCTCTCAATTCCAAATTAAACACATTACAGGTATTTCATACAACCCACAGGGCCAAGGAATAGTTGAAAGAGCCCATCAAACACTTAAACACATATTTGAAAAATTAAAGAAGGGCGAGATATACTCTGTTAAGGGCTCCCCAAGAAACATTTAGACCGATTCTTTGTTTATTTTTAACTTTCTAAATATGGATGCTAATGGGAAGACAGTGGTGGATCACTTTTGGCACCCCGCTACTAATGACAATTATCCTACAGTTTTATGGAAAGATCCACTAACCTCTCAATGGTCTGGCCCTGACCCAGTGCTCATATGTGGCCGAGGGTCAGTATGTGTGTTTGACATAAAAGCAGGATCTGCGAGATGGATACCAGAGAGACTTGTAAAGCAGGTTGATTCTAACATTGCATCCAGGGAAAAACATAGACCCTGAGAAGCCTTCCTGTGATCCTTTTACAGAAAGAAAAAATGAGGTTATGCCTACAACCAATCATGGCCCTGCTAACCCTGCAGACCGTATGTAGTAACAACCCTCACCAGCCTCTCAAACTCACTTGGATAATTCAAAATGATCTAGGGGACACAATTTTCTCCAACATATCCCTTCAACTTGCAAGTTCCTGGTTCCCTGATATCTATATATCAGGTAGCAAGTTTTTTCTCTGCAATACGTGGGCTGATGTACAGTTGGCACGTTTTTATGCTTTCCCTGCCTCTAACTCCTGCAAAAGAGGTTGTGGAGGAGCTTCTGATTATTATTATTGTGCCAAATGGGGGTGTGAGGCCACCAGTAGAGTAGAATGGACTCTTCCTGCTTCTCAGGACTAGATCTCAGTAAGTCTTAAGTCATGGGAGGTAAAAGGAGACCTGTATCATTGTGGGGCAACACCACCCACACCTACATTCAAAATCGCTTTTACTAATGAGGGGCACAAAGCCGACTGGAGCTCTCCTAAAACATGGGGAATCAGGTTATACCGAATGGGATATGATGATGGAGCTCTAGTTTTCATATTCTTAAAAAAGGAAACCCTAGAAGGAGTAGGGATTGGACCTAATTCAGTTATTAACATTCCCCCGGTCATTTCTGTCTCTGATTGCCAGAGTAACCCTCCTAAAATATACTTTTCAACTATAAGCACTTCTGTGCCGGTTGCTTATAAATCTACTAGAGATACCTTGATTGACCTTATTCAGCATACATTCCTGACTTTAAATCATTCTAGACCTGATTTTACCAACTCTTGCTGGTTGTGTTATAATGCAAATCCTCCTTTTTATGAAGGAATAGCTACCCTAGTAAAATACAATATTTCTACTAATCATGCAGGATGCAGATGGAGTCAGCTAGGATCTACCAAGCTCAAGTTACAATCAGTTTCAGGACAAGGATTGTGTTTAGGGACCATCCGTTCTACTCACCAGCATTCATGCAATAAGACTGTTTCCAAGTTTACTGAAGTACAGGAAGGCTCTTATATTATTCCACCCACAAACTGATGGTGGACCTGTAGTGATGGCCTTACACCTTGCATCTATGCTCAATTTCTTAAAGGTAATCAAACAGGTTTTTGTATTCTGGTACAGTTAATCCCTAGGCTGATATATTATTCAGAAGAACAGTTTGCCCAAGCCTGAGACCCTACTGATGACCAAAGATTGCTTAGGACATGCAGAGAGTCTATATCTGCAGTGACTCTTGCCATCCTGCTAGGATTGGGGGCAAGCAGGACAGGGTTGGGAACAACTTCTCTTGTTCTCTCCAATAAGCATTATTCAGATCTTTGCTTACCCATTGATCAGAATCTCGAACGATTGGAGACTGCTGTCTCTCATCTCAAAAGATCCCTCACCTCGCTCACTGAGGTGGTTCTTCAGAACCATAGAGGTCTCGACTTGGTCCTCCTCCAGCAAGGAGGCCTTTGTGCAGCACTAAAAGAAGAATGTTGTTTTTATATGGACCACTCTGGGGTGGTCAAAGATTCCATGGCAAAGGTCCGGGAAGGTTTGGAACAGAGAAAAAGGCAAAGGGAAAATGATCAACAATGGTTTCAAAATTGGTTTTCCGCCTCCTCTTGGCTAACTACTCTACTTCCCTCCTTGCTAGGACCTTTAGTAGGGTTTCTATAGTTAATATCTTTTAGGCCATGGGCACTCAGAAAATTAACTAGCTTTGTGAAACAACAGTTAGATGCCATCCAGGCCAAAACCTTGCAGGTCCACTACCATAGGCTGGATCTAATTGATCAAATTCTGGCAAAGGATTGTGATAATCTCGTTTTCGAGCAGTGTAGTGAGATACGACACGTGTAACTATGGATAGGCCTCTTAAAAACTAGGTCCTTATTCTCCAAGTAAAGCTCAATCAATCAATTATGGCCAGAAGTTAAGGGAACATGGTCAAGGACCAGTCACCCTTTTAGGGGCTCATTGACAATGACGGGATTAGCATACCTCCTTCTTTTCACTTGCCTGGTTACCAACCTAAGACAGGAACAGGGCCAAGGCTAACCTGCCTTCCAATGACGGATAAGGAACCTGCATGAAAGAAGAATGATAAGGCATGTAGCCTAAGACAGATGGGAGTCATGAGCGGCCTTTATAAGCTAAAGAAGGGGGACTCTGTGGGAAACCACCCTGAGTGGGTCTTGGCTCTGGCACAAGCTACACTATTCTGTCTGTAGACTTCATTTTACATACTAACCTCTGACACGCAGTGGCCTCCCCACCCATCTCTGGGAAACTGCTATCACTAGATCAGTGTTTGTAATTCAATGCCTTGGGGCGTGCCCCTCCTTCCTATTGTAAACTGATATCCTGGGGCTGGGCTTCTGTAGCATCCCGGCCTTCGTCAGAGACCTAGGCAGTTCCCTATATAAGTCTGTGAAAAAGTTCAATAAATTGGGACTTGATCAGAAAACCTGTCTAGTCCTCATTTCTCGTGTCTCTTGTCCCTCTTCAGTCCCCATTCCTCCCCCTTAGGTCCACGTCGAAAAACCTCCATGGGCCGGGGCAAATTTCCACATGGATAGGTTTGTAAGCTTTACCTCTTGTGTTTAATTACAGTTATATGGCCTTGTGATTTGCGAAAATACTTTCTATTACTTCAATATTGTTGGTTTATTGAGGTTTGTTTTGTGTCCTAATATGTGATAGATTCTGGAGAATGTACCATGTGTACTAGAGAAGAAAGTGAATTGCATTTTAGTTGGGTGCAGCACCCTGGTTACATCCACAAGGTCAAATTGACTTATTGTATAATATAACTCTTCTCTAACTTTGTTGAGTTTATGTTGGGTTGATCTGTCCTTTGGCAATAGTGGTGTGTTGAAATCTCCTACCATTATTATGCTGTTGTCTATTTCTTCAATTCTGTTAATTGTTTTTTAATATGTTTTGTATGTCTGTCATTTGGAGCATAAATGTTGACAAGGTTAGGTCTTTTTGATCTATTTTGTCTTTAATCAGCATGTAATGCTCTTCCTTATCTTTTATGTTGATTTTCATTCTGAAGCCTATTTTATCAGAGATTAGTATTGCCACTACTGCTTTTCGGAGATTTGTTTGGTATACTTTTTTCTCAGCCTTTGTTTTTTTTTCTCAGCCTTTGTTTTAGAGTCTTTCTTTTATTTAGAAGTGTCTCTTGTAGGCAACAAAGTGTTGAGCTATTTTTTTTTAATCCATTCTGCTACTTTTTTCCCTCTTAATTGGTATGTTTAGTCCATTCACATTAAGTGTGATTATTGTCAGGTAAAGTTTTACCATTGCCATTTTGTCTTGGTTTTTTTGCTTGTTTGTTTGTTTGTTTTTTCCTTTTCTGTTGTTTCTGGTTACTATAATCTGTGCCCTTTCTTTTGGTACCTCTTTGTCTAGGACTTTACATAAAATTTCTTGTAGTTTTGGTCTTGTTTCCACACATTCCTTAAGTTCCTTCTTTTCTGCAAAGGATCTAATATCTTCTTTTTATTTGATGGAAAGCTTTGCTAGATATAGGATCCTTGGCTGGCAATTTTTTCTTTCAACTTTCTGTATGTGTCATCCCATTATTTTCTACCATGTATGTCTTCTGCTGAGAAATCAATACTTAATCTAATTGTTACCCCTTTGTAGCTGACTGTTTTTCTTCATGCTGCTTTTAGACTTCTATCCTAATCTTTCAGTTTGGAGAATTTTACTATGATATGTCTTGATGTTTTTCTTTTTTGGTCTAGTTTATTTTCTGTTTTCTGTGCTTCTTGAATGTGTATTTCCCTATTCTTCAAAATTCCTAGGAAATTTTCTTCCAGTATTTTTTTCCTACCATTTTTCTCAGTGATTTTTCCCTGTCACTTCCATGTTCTGGAATTCCAATTACACATATGTTGTTCCTTTTGATGTCATCCCATATGATTCTAACATTTTACTTATTTTTCTTCTAGTATGTTTCCAATCAGACTCTTGTTTTCAAGCTCACTGATTCTCTATTCCATCTCTTCAGTTCTACATTTTTTATCCTACTAGCATATTGGACACTTCTGCCATCTTAGTCTTAATATTCTAAATTGCATTTTCATACTTTTCTGTAATTTCCAGTATTGTTTTGGCTCTACACTCTCTGTTTTGTGGTGTTTTTTTAAGTTCTTGTCCTTCTTTATCTATACTATCAATTCTTTCTTCCATCTTATATATTTTCTTCCATAGCTATTCAAGTTGCTCCTCATCAATATATTTCTTCAGGATTGTTGTCTCAGAGGTATTTGCTCTCTTAATGACATCCATTTTTTCTTCCATCATTTGCATCTTCTTCTGTATCTGTTCAAATATCCCACATCTACATATTTCTTCTGGTTCTCTGTATCTGGGATATTCATTGGGTCTGCTTTTTTAGAAGAAGGGTTTTTTTTCCATGATGACTGAGCCAGACTGCTGCTTTCTTGACATTATGTAAGTCTTTTCTTAGTAAATGTTAGGTTGTTGTAATTTTATAGTGACCTGGTGTATGTCAATGTTTTGTGAAGGTCCTGTATTCCCTGTGTTCTCTTTTTGGACTAAGAACCCAACAGCAGTGCTTCCTCCAAAGTGCCTCAATGGAAAATCAGGAAGTCTGTTGTTCTTTTCCCAAAATTATTACTTAACTTGTTTCAAGCTGCCCCAGTCCCTTCTGCTTAACCTTAAGGGATCTCACGTGGTGTAGCTAGACAACAGTGTTTCCCTCAAAGTACCTGTGATATTGGTGTTCCTGGTGCTGGACAGTGGGGGCAACAATTGGATGGTGAAACTGTAGCACAGCAACCTGGCAAGCAGTGTTTCTATTGCCAAATAGAGTGTGAGTGCAATTGAGTTGGGCCATAGCCTATAGCAGATGCTGAAGAATTTGGGGTTAGAAGATGCTCCCAATCAAGCCAGGCTATACAATCCTTGGCATTTTGCAGTGGAGAGATTGTAAGGTCCTCGATGAGCTGCATCTCGTTAAAAGCCACTTCCTGGGGTAAGATGATCTTTCTTTCTGAATAATGTTCTTGACATCAACTCACAACTTATCTGATCTTCAAACATTTTAGTAATTTTATTGTTGTTGTTATGTACTGTAAAATTGGAATTGACTTGTGCTTACTCTCCAGTAAGTTTTCAGAGGCAGTAAACTGCACATGAGGGTATTTGCCACCTTTCTCCCAATGAGTGGATCCAAACTATCTTCCTTTGGATTGGCAGCACAACTCCTTACCCTAGTGGTAAGGTAAAAGGAAAATTTGCAACATTTTGCAATCAAATGCCACATCTAAACTTTGTAATTTCCAAATAATCTGATTTCAGTTTCAACCCACTTGATACTTGCGAATATTGTGCAGGATTTTTAATCTATCTTAAGCTTTCAATTTCTTTATTGATAGAAACAACTATCAAACCTCTAGAACCTAAAAGGAATTGCTATCTAGAGAATACTTTCTAATAGCAAAGATCTTGGCAAACACTCATTAAATATTTAGTATATAAGTTTCTGTGCAAAGTTCTTCATGTACGTATTTCATTTAACTTTTAAAATAACTCTGTGAGGTAATTGTTATTTTCTTATTTTGTATATAAAGTTAAATAGATTTGAAGGGGTAAGTAACTGCCCAAATAAAAAAGGTAAACTGTTATGCTTACCTTTACCTGCCTAATTCCAATGTTTCTGCTGTTAATCCTTGTTGTTGTTGTTGTTAAGTGCTGTGAAGTCGTAGACAACTAACTCATAGCTACCCTATGAATGAAAGACCTAAACAATTGTATAACTTTCATTATTCCTCCAAGTTCATAGAATTTCCAGAGGTAAACTGTTTCGGAAGTGGATGCCACTCCTGCTCCCAAACCCGTTTTAATCTGGGAGTTCCACCAAATACTGTTCACCATGGGTAACCATTATAAGCATTTGAAACATCAGTGTCACAATGTTTGGCATCACAGCAACCGTGAGTTACCTCTGTACAGCAAATGGGTAGACTTAGAAGAATGTTTGATCAAAAACATTCACAATCAGGCCTGAAGGCCACAAATTAATATCACCCACCTTTAGCTTTTTAGCATAATAACATTCAATCCACTAGACCAACAGAAATCTATGCTGTTGTTGTTAAGTGCCATTGAATCTTATACATGACTCATAGTGACCCTTTGAATGAAAGACCTGAAAACTTGTATAACTTTCATCGTTTCTCCAAGTTCATATGCATTAATTTACTTCTTTGTCAATATCTAAAATTAGAAGAATATGAAGTATATCCTTAGGATATAGTATCTATAAGGGTCGCTATGAGTCTCAGGCTACTTGACGGCACATAACAACAACAACAACAACAACAACATCTATAAGATTTGGTGATTAATTCATCATGCAGTTAAAAGCTAGAGATGTATTCTAGAGTTTCCAATTTAGGCAATTAAATAGATGATAACATAATTTAACTAAATTGAAAGCTTTGGAACAAGAACTTGGTAAAGATATAATGAGCATGTTAAGTTAGAAGGATTTGTAGGACGCCAAGTTAATTAATTTACCTAATTAGTTATCTAATGGCATATTAATCCTGGAAACAGATATAGACTGAGATATAAGCTTAGGAACCATCAAAATAGACATTTTTTAAAATTCATAAGCATCATTGAAATTACTTGGAAGCAATATACAAAAAGAAAATTTAAAAATATTTTAAAAAGCATTAAAAAGTCATAGACTCTAAGAGTGTCTAGAATTATAGGAAGAATATAAAGAAATAGAGAAACATGTAATGAATAAAATACAAGTTTCCCAAGTTAAAAAAAAGAAATTAATGCCATTTCAGAAGTGTGAAATGGCCATTTTATTATCAATACTTCAAAATATTGAATGAAAAATTTCAATATTCTATGTTGTAAAATAATTAGCATATGCATTCAAATTTTCAAAAAAACCCACCTTTTTGTTCTTTTCCAGGAAGCTATTAAAAGATGTCCACCAAAACCAATGATTAATCAAAAAGGAAGAATAGGTAGAATCCAAAAACGGAGATTTACAAGAGACAATATTATCTTCAGAAAATGGAAAAATACCAAAGATAAAAAAGCATGCTGTGTAATGAAAAAGACATCTATTTATCAAGAAGACAAACCATTCTGAGCACACTTCTATAAACTTAACAAATGTCTTCATAATACCTGTAGCAAAAGCAAACAAAATCAAAATAAGAATTAGCTTCTCAGCTATTGCTGAGAGTATTAACACTCCATAATAAAGAAAATAATGATTTCATAAGAAAAAATTTAAGAAAAACCAGTGAAGAGGGTTTTTAATTATTGTGATTTTAACAGAAGTTTACAGAAAGGTTGGATTTTTATTCATTTAATGCATTCTTTTTTATTGTGTATTTTCCTCCCTCCCTGGTTGTTCCTCTCCCAGTCCACACTGCAATGCACCACTCATTCCAGATGGTTTTCATACATATAATGCCTAATCATATGTTCCTTTCAGACAGTTCTTTCTCTCATCTGTTCCAACCTAGTGTTCATTATTGATCCACTCTTCTTAGTATCCTGCCACCCCTACCCCATTATCAGTAAACAATTTAAACACTCGAATAATAATGGATCAACTCTACTGGAGCTCTGGTGGGCTAGTGGCAAAGAAGCCACACAGTAATCTCAAAGGTATTCAGTTCAAGGCCACTAGTTGCTCTGTAGGAGAAGGATGAATAATTTCCTCCCATGTGATTAACTGCCTCTGAAAATTCACCGGAGGGTTAGCTATAGGTCAGTTCCAACTCTATGGTACATATCAACAGCAAATTATAACCTTATTGAGATTTATAGGTTCATTTTCCCAGTAGCAACAAAATATCCATTCCTTTTAAATGTATGTAAAATAGTCAATATTCAATCATCTCATATGAATCTGAAAGTTGAAAAAATGATTGAGAGAGACCAAAAAAGAGTTTATGCCTTTGACTTGTGATATTGGCAAGAATGTTGAATATGTTATGGCCTTTCAGAAGAACAAACACATCTCTTTTGGAGGAAATGCAACAAGGCTGCTTCCTAGAGCCAAAGACAGGGAAACTACAACCCTGTGCTTTGTGCCTGTGCTTTGTGTCAGGAGGGCCAGTATGTGGAAAGAAAGTATCTTCCTGCTAAAAGTAAAATGTCAGGTAAAGTAAAGAAGAGCCTCAAGGAGGAGAACTGACTCGGGGATTTCAACAGTGGTCTTGAACATAGCAGAGACCATGAGAATTTTGCAGGGTGGGACAAGGATTTTATCTCTTGTTCATAGGTTCATCAATAGTCATGCAATAGTCACCATAATCAGCTATAATGTGAACACCAAACGCCTAATAACACACACACACACAAAATCAAAATCACAAAAGTATATTCTTTGACCGCAACAGAATTACACAGAAACAACATTAACAGGAAAATAACCCCCAAATGTTCGAAATTAGAGATAAAGGCATTGGGGGGAGAGAGCTACCAAACAATAGCAGCAGCAATTATATAAGTGGATTAAAATGTAAATAATCCAAGGCAGAAAAAGAAATTTTTAAAGTCAACTTAGACTTAAAATTCTTTTAAAATATCTACAAGTTAAAATTAACATGAAAATGTCTCTCCTGGTAAGAAGTATCTACAAACAACCCAGACTCCGTGTCGTGCAAAATAGTAAAGCATTGATGATGCTCTATTTAAAACCAGCAATAATTTAAGAAACTCTACCTCATTCTTATTCAATAGTATCTTGCAACTGTTACACCCCAGTGTGATAAGGTAGAAAGAAAAGATATTTAAAAATTATAAAATCAAATGAAAGAAACAATATTGTCCTTATTCAAAATTACATGATTATATAGATCTCCCCAAAAAGTATACCAAAGAGCTACTCAGTCTAATAATTGCCTTCAGCAACATTTCAGGAAACTATGGTAATAATACAAATGAATTATATTTATATATACAAGCAATGGATCTGTTGATCATAGGTTTTTCAAGGCAGTACTAGAGTATAATGGAATGCTGATACAAAATTTATCAGAAAGAAAATGATGCTGTCCCAAAAGGGGGCTAAATAGTTACATGGCAAGTATTGACAAATATAAAAAAATATAAAGATTTTAATACTCTCTTTCATATTGTCACAGTTTGTCTCTTGCTTTGATGATGGACCCTATCCCACTATTATTTCAAACATCAGCAGCATAAATGTTGGTTGATGGGTTTCAGAAAAACATTAGAACTAACACAGATTAAGACAAGTGTAGTGTTCTGCTTCCAAAAACTAGACCCAGAGGCAAGAATTGAATAAGCAGGTAAGCATGGGTTTCTCCATGCTTACTTACTAAGTTGTAGTGAACAGTTTCCATGTTTTCCATTAAGTTCCATGTGAGTTTGTTCACTACCTATGCCCACTTTCTTCCTGGGCA
This sequence comes from Elephantulus edwardii, assembly GCF_000299155.1. NCBI lineage: Eukaryota > Metazoa > Chordata > Mammalia > Macroscelidea > Macroscelididae > Elephantulus > Elephantulus edwardii. Next base: position 2,359,220 of record NW_006399998.1, on the reverse strand, counting down.
CTAGGAACTTTCTACAGAGACTGTAGTTTTAAAAGTAGCTTTGATCCTGAAAGAAGGAGCCTTGTAGTTTAGATAGATACTAATAACCATCCACACAGAAAAATAGCATCTTTGATGTTGTACGAAAAGTGATATTATTTACAACAGATTATTAAGTAAGCACAACTAAACTAGATAATGGGACAGTCAGTGCTAGTCTGATACAGTGCTGAAAAAAGACAGGATCAAACAATGTTTCCTGCTTTTGTTCATAAATTCTCCAGAAAGCCTAGTAAACTAAGAGCAAGAACATCCCAGTACAAGAGAAGAGAACTTCTCAAGAGTACTTTTCTTGTGACTAGGTATTTCTGTCATCACAGGAGTCTAGAGCGATGGCTCCATGGTGGAGGGGGCCTGGTGGAGGGTTTGTAAAACAATGAAAGAATCTTTTCTTTTACTTTTCCATAATTTTTGACTCATGTACTTATAACTTGTTAGTTAAATTTGT
>NW_006399998.1:2347382-2353616 GCF_000299155.1 Elephantulus edwardii | reverse complement strand
TTACCCTGAGCGAATTCCCTTTCGGTTCCTGGTGTCTGCTCGGAAAAGAGAAAGAAAGAGAAATCACCACCTTATCCAAAGAAAAACCACCACCTTGCCCCAAGTTCAGGCGCCAGAATGTTGCAGACCCAGGGTCCCAAAGAATAGAAAAAGATATACTCCTTATTAACATCTTAAATTCAAAACCCATTGCTGTCAAGTTGAAACCAATTCATAGTTGATTTTCCATAAGATCTTTAAGGCTGTAAATCACACAAGAAAAGATTGCTTACCTTTTTCCTGAAGAATCATCTTTCCTTTAAGGTGAAGTAAAATCTTCAGAGAGGAACCACCATTGGGTTAACAGCACAATTTCCTACAGACTATAACACAAGACCATCCTATTTGTCTATCCTAGAAACTCAGATTTCTGTCAAATTCTGCACTTATCCATGTTATAATTTTCATGTCCTCCAAGCCTTATCTTAGTTAACCATATCAATTAACATATTTAAAATACTCAATCTAAGGGCTTACCACTTACAAGGCATATACAAAATATTGTGTGTAAACATTTCATAGTAACCCAGCATGTGCCAAATCTCCTACACATTGGATTTTGACCACTGTCAGAAGAAACACAAAGTCTGATTTGTAAAATATTTGATTGCTTTGTAACATAAGGACTACCTTTGTTTCATATCAATCATAGCTGACGCACTTTAAGCCAGTATAAAGTTCTCAAAATTTTATTTATTGAGGACATAGTATTTTTCTTTTATAAATGCTCAAATTAAAGTCAAGACCTACTTATTTGTTCCAATTTACTTTTTCCTGCAATTTCTTCAAAGCTTGCAAACCATCTTGTCAAAGAAAACCTGAACATATGTTAATGTTTCATAGAAGAAACTGTGGTACTGTTGTTAGAAGATCTGACTTCGTGCTCCCTTATCTATCTGGTCTATCTGCTTTGAACATACCACTTAGTTTTCCCGGGCTTCCCTACAAATAAGTCAGAAGGATGTGCTAAATTATCTTTGCCTTCGTTTCCAACGCTAATATTTAATTATTTCATTCAGACAGTTCTTAATGTTCCCTAGAGCTGTTTAGAATTTTCAAAATGAATGACTTGTTTATGAAAGCTTTTTGAGAATTTTGGTTCCTGAGTGTTTGACTTACTATTAGTCTACTTTCCTTATAAGTCATATAAAACGATGAAAAAAATACTTAACTATTAAAGGTTCTCTGACAAATGTAGCTTAGCTCAACAAAAGATAAAAGACAATGCTTTGCTGAACTAGATCCTTTAACTTCAACAGGAAACCTCCAAAAATCTAATCTTAAGTCAGTATCAGAAGTACTTATAATACTCTCAGGACTATATTCTAGAGCCTCCACAAAAGATAAATGGATTCTACAACAGGGATCTTCAAACTGAATGATATGATGATTAAAGAGGAATTGATTAAAGATGAGCATGAGGTTTAACACTTGGGGAAATGTCATCAACACTGTGGGAAAGAAAGTGAATAATCTCTGTGCCTAGGCAAAGGTTCAAAAAGAATTTGAAAGTGAAGAGGAGATGATGAGATGACAAGCCAAAGACAACTGATATTTTCTCCACATCTTCCATTCCAGAGGCTTTTGTAATGCTGTGAATGACAAGATAAACCATTAAGTAATTCTTGAGAATATTTCATATATTCAGACTAATGCTAAACACTGGATAACGCAAAAAATTATTAAAAAAGCAAATGATTGCTGCTTATGCAAAGACTTTCTTGCCCTGGAAATGTATATCATCTAATGGGGAAGACAATTCAATCTTTTATTTTCCAAACCAGAATTGTATTGTTAGATAAGGATGTCAGAAGACATTGCATTTTGTTTCTTTATTCTGTTTCAGTGAGAAAAAAATCAAACTGGGTAAGAATGGTTTAGGAATTAGCTGTAATTAATGTGACCATAAGAACGTGAATGAACTCAAATTTCTAGATAAATTATATCCAACATCCAGGTGATGGTCTTTGCAATTAGTTGCTATGCAACAGACATCTGGACAATGACCAAGGATGACAGAAGGAGCTCTGATGCCTTTGAATTGTGGTACTGGAGAAGAGTATTGAACATTTGTTTCATGGACTGCCAAGAGAACTAACAGGTCTTACCTAGAGAGGGTGAAACCAAACTTCTTTTTGGAAATAAGAATTTTTGAGACTCCTTCTCACATATTTTGGGCATGTAGTTAGGAGGAACCAATCTTTGGAGCAGGGTATCATGCTTGTAAGAATCAAGAGACAGTACAGGACAGGAAGATCCAAGATGAGATGGATTGACACAGTAACTGGCATTATCAGAGTAGGTGTGTCAGAGACCATGAGAATGGCTCACGATAGAGCAAGCTTCCAAGTTATGGTGCTACTAGTTGTAGTCATCTCAACAGCACATAACAACATATTCTTTCTAAAAAAACTCAAATGGGATTGCAAAATTACTACCAATTATTTTTGAGAATGAAGAACAAAAGTAGCACCAGATACTAAAGAAGGAAAAGTGGTATCCAAATCTTGTGTGTAATTTTTAGTCAGAACTGACTAATAGCCGAACCTCCAGTGGGTTTTCAGAGGCAATCAATTGCACAGAAGGAGATTGCCCATCTTTCTCCCATTGAGGAACTGGTAAATTTAAACCACATGCCTTTGGGTTGGCAGTACAACTCCTTACCACTAAGCCACAAATGCTCCCTATCCAAATATTAATCATCAATAAAGATACCTTGAAAATTAGAGAAAACTGTTTATAAAACGTCTGACATCACTGAGGATGGAAAGAAGCCCTCAGTATAAGTCGTCAACGGTTTAATTGTTAAAGAAGTAGTACGGTCACAGTGAGGAGTCCTTGGGTAGCACAAACAGTTAAATGTTCAATGACTAGAGGAAAGGTTAATGTTTCAAATCTACTGAGAGGAATCTCAGAAGAAAGACTTACTTATGTGCTTCTGAAAGTTCTGAACACCCTCTGGAGCACACCTATACTCTGAGCTGTTATTGAGTAAGAATCAGCTGGATGATAACTAATTTGGTGAGCTATTATTTGTTTTATTTTTATTTGTATCTCAAGGAGAGTAAAATATAAAACTAAGACAAAAGCAAACTTTCAAACTTTAAAAAACTTTCAGTTTAAAAATTATGCAAATATTGTTGCTTGCCAACTTGGCCCTAATCTGAGTTCCAGAATTTTAATTATATAACAGGAAGGTAATCTAAATCCACTGTTGTCAGCTCAGTTTCAACTTCTGGTGACCCTGTATTGGTTCAAGGCTGGAGTTGTCTGTCATTCTTCTATGTAATGACTGGTGGATTCAAACTGCCAACCTTTTTGTTAACAACCAGATACATGCCACCAGCACTTCCTAATAATAGAAAGAAATTTGTGAAAATCATGCTGTTAATAGTAACAGAGGAATGTCTATCTGTGTTTCATTGACGATGCAAAGGTGTTTGTCTGTGAGGATCACAACAAACTGTGGCTGACTCTGAGGAGAATGGAAATCCAAGACACATGATTGTGCTTATGTGAAACCTATACTTGGACCAAGAGGCAGTCGTCAGAATAGAGTAAGGAAGCACTGTATGGTTCAAAATTGGGAAAGATATACACCAAGGATGTGTCCTATCCCCATACCTTTTCAATCTATATGTAAAACATGTTATTGGGGAGGCTGGGCTCTTTGAGGGGAAATGTGGGGGTCAGAATTTGAGGAAGACTCATCAACAATCTCCGTTATGTAGATGAAAAAACCCAGCTTGCTGAAACGGAGGAAGACCTGAAGCACTTGCTGCAGAAGGTCAAGGACTACAGCCTTCAATATGGCTTGAAGCTCAACATCAAGAAAGCAAAGATTCTCATCACTGGGCCATTTGGCTGCATCACAATCGATGGTAAGAATATTGAGATTTCTTAATAGCTTCAGTTTGTTTGGCACTGCAATCAACACACCAGCAGCCAGGAAATTAAAAAAACAGTTTGCATTGAAAAAGTCTGCTGTCAGAGACCTCTTGAAAGTACTGAAGAACAACGATGTCAGTCTGGAGACTAAGGTGTGCATCTGATCCAGGTGTCTTTGCAATTACTTGTTATGTGTCAGAAAGCCAGACAATGACTAGGGATGATAGAATGATATTTGATGCCTTTAAGCTGTGGTGCTGGAGAAGAGTATTGAATATACCATGGACTGCTAGGAGAACAAACAGGTTTGTCCTACAGAGGGTAAGACCAGGCTGCTCCTTGAAAGCAAGGATTCTGAAGCTTCATTTGACATACTTTGGAAATATTGTAAGGCAGGACCAGTCCTTGGAGAGGGATGTCATATTTGGGAGGGTGGAGGAACAGAGGAAGACCCTTGATGAGGTGGATTGATTCCGTGACTAGAATAATGGGAGTAGGTGTGTCAGACAATAATTTTGGCACAGGACAGATCAGGGTTTAGGACTGTTGTATATAGCGTCGCTATGAGTCACAGGTGGCTCAATAGCACATAACACAATGACAACAATATTAACAATATATATTTTAGTGAAAATCATGCAATGAAATTAAAATACAATAGAGTGGATCCTGTATGCATCTTTACTCTTCTGTTTCTCCTGACTTAGAAATGCAGACAATGTAGAAATGTTTATTAACTATAAATGTCCTATCAAGTTATATCTGTATAATTCATAAGACTTTTCATGAGTTAATCTTGATAAGAGGTGGGTGGGGTATTTTTCAGTTTTATAATCACAACTACTTGATTTTAAGACTATTCACATTCACCTTTCATCCCTTAGTAAAGCATGTTTATGGTTGGATTCAGAACAAAGACATACATTATATAAAACTCTAGCTTTACTATGTAATAAAAAATCATCCACAATGTGGGCTGGGCTTGTCTTTCTGTGTAACCTGGGCAAGATTGTTTTCCTCTTATTCTATACATCATCTACAGTTTTGGTACAGTGTGGTAATAGTCAATGAAACACAGATAGTCATTTCTCTGACACTGTCTGCTTTCAGCCAAGATCCATCCTACATTAGCTATAATCCCTAGTGCCATTGCGTCTTCTAAATCCAGCCTGCACTCCAGGCAGTTCTTTGATGATGTGCTGTTCCACTAGTTTTTAAATAATCTTCCGTAGAATCTTGCTTGCATGTAATAGTAATGATATTGTTTGATAATTTACACACTCTTTTGGATCGTGTTTCTTTGGAATGGGAACAAGTATAGATTTCTTCCAGTGGTTGTCCTCCAGATTTCTTGGCAAGACTTAGTGAGCACATTCAGGACAGCGTCTGTCTGTTGAAATATGTCAATCAGTACACCATCAATTCCTCAGGCCTTGTTTTTTACCAATTCCTCCAGAGCAGCTTGAACTTCTTCCTTCATAACCACAGGCTCTTGCTCATGCACGGTTTCATGAAATTCTTCTATGTCCACGAATTCCTTTTGTTACAATGATTCTGTATATTCTTTCCATCTTCTTTTAATGCTTCCTGGATTATTTACTATTCTGACCAAATCATATTTAAGTATGGCAACTCGAGGTTTGAATTTACTCTTCGGTTTATTCAGCTTAAGAAATGTTGAGCAAATTCGGCCCTTTTGATTTTCAGACTCCAGCTCCTTGCACATTTCATTGTAATATTTTACTTTGTCTTCCAGCGCTGCCCTCTGGAATCTTCTGTTCAGCTCCTTAATATCTTGATTTCTTTGACTTCTAAGTATTCTAAGAATTTCTTTTGACATCCATTTTGATCTATTCTTCCTCCTCTGTATTTGTGGAAACTACAGAAAAATATCATTGATTTCACATGCAAGCAAGATTCTACTGAAGATTATCCAAAAACGACTGGAACAGCACATCAGCAGAGAATTGTCAGAAGTCCAGGCTGTAATTAGAAGGGGTCATGGTACTAGGGATATTGTTGCTGATGTTAGATGGATCTTAGCTGAAAGCAGGGAAGAATGTCTATCTGTGTTTCATTGATTATGCAAAGGCATTTGACTGTGTGGATCATAACAAACTGTGGCTGACTCAGAAAAATAGGAATCCCAGAACATTTAATCTTGCTAATGCAAAACCTATACTTGGACCAAGAGGCAGTAGTCAGAACAGAACAGAGTAACACCGCAGGGTTCAAAATTGGGAAGGGTGTACGCCAGGGATGTGTCCTGTCTCCATACCTTTTCAACCTGTATGCAGAGCAGATTAT
>NW_006399998.1:2346462-2347282 GCF_000299155.1 Elephantulus edwardii | reverse complement strand
TTCATTAAAATTAATAAAATTTAATAATAAAAAAGAGTACTTTTCTTAGCAACAAAAAGAATGTACTTCAGTTTCGGAAAACATATATATTTATGTAATTGTACCCTTCTTACTTATGAGCATACATTTCATAATAAACCAGAACAGACAGCATCTGAACAAAGCAGAAGGGATAGGCACTTTTTCAGGCAATAGAATTAAACAGATTGTATAACACCTAGATAAGATATTAAGCACAAAAATTTTATCAAGAGAAATGCTAAGTAGTTGGAAATTTCTTCCTGCATGGCAGAGATCAGGCAAATTAACTTACAAAAACATCAATTTTCTTCAGTCAATTCATGGAAGTATTTTTTTAACATGTTTCTTGAACAGCCCTTTAGAGAGCTAATGCAACTGAAGTTTTTCAAAGGACCCATGAAGTCTTCCTTTCTGTTATCTGGGAAGGCAGGGAGATGACATCATTCTTCTCTGCAGAATTTCTGAAAACTGAGATATGAGAAAGCTCGATGAATGCATGGTAAATATTTGCACTAGAAGATGAGTTATGAAAGCATACCCTCTTAGATTAGGGGGCAGGAAACTTTGGGGAGGAAGATGCAAATATACCATATGGAATTTTATTGCACATTATCCTCTAGGAACCTAAATATAACATGTTTTTCATAATTGCATAATTTTCTTGTTTGTAACATCTTTTGTATACTCTTCATTAAACTACAACCTGCATCAGAGTTTAAAACTTACACCTGTTGTTGTTGTTGTTATGTGCCGTCGAGTCGTTTCTGACTCATAGCGACCCTATGCACAACAGCCCTAA
>NW_006399998.1:2345253-2346042 GCF_000299155.1 Elephantulus edwardii | reverse complement strand
GAGCAAACTGAAGCTGTGAACACTCTCAATCTCTTCGTCATCCATCCTGACGCTGCTAATTGGTCCAGTGGCGAGAATCTTTGTCTTCTTGACAACTTACACCTAGCAGTAATAATTTATACTAAGACTTTGTCCCAGAAAACTCACATCTAACTTAGAAATCAGAGTTTACAACTGTATGCCAACTTGCACATAAGGATCCATATTATAATTAACTCTCAACAATCTATAGAATGTTTTTAACTTAGTTGGAAAAAGACAAAAGCTTACATCTGACTTAAAACTAAATTCATCTTGCTACATAAAAACCAAATTATAAAATGTTTCCCACAGAATACAAAGTATAATTCATTTAAAAGAGTCAATATTGATTGATTAAATGATAGGTTGATTCCAAAAAGAAGTCGCGTTATTTATATCTGGATAATCACCCAAGAAAAACTGTCACAAAATATTACAATCATAATTTTTTTCTTATATATACAGCTTGGAAGGAGGAGTGATATCCACTTCTGTAATAGCTTGCCTCTGGAAACCCTATGAACCTGTTCTGCATATAGGTTGAAAAGGTATGGGGATAGGATGCATCCCTGGCGTACGCCCTTCCCAATTTTGAACCATGCAGTGTTCCCTTGTTCTGTTCTGACGACTGCCTCCTGGTCCAAGTATAAATTTCGCATTAGAACGATCAAGCGTTCTGGGATTCCCATGCTTCTCAGAGTCAGCCACAGTTTGTTATGATCTACACAGTCAAATGCCTTTGCATAGTCAATGAAACACAGATAGACA
>NW_006399998.1:2340776-2345153 GCF_000299155.1 Elephantulus edwardii | reverse complement strand
ACTGCCAAGAAAACAAACAGATTCATCCTGGAGAGGATTAAACCAAGCAACTCCCTGGAGGCAAGGATTCTGGGGCTTTGTCTGACATACTTTGGGCATGTTGCAAGGAGGGACAGGTCCTTGGAGAGGGACATCATGCTTGGGAGGGTGGAGGGATGGCGCAAGAGGGGAAGACCCTCTATGAGGTGGATGGACTGAGTGACTGAAGTAATCGGAATGGGTGTGTCAGAGGCAGTGCGATTGGCACAGGGTAGAGCAGGGTTTAAGGCTGTTGTACATAGGGTCCCTATGAGTCGCAAATGACTCGATGGCACAGAACAACATCAACAACAGTGTATTAATATTTATGTGTTCCATTTCCTTCTTAATAATATCCAATTTTTCTACATTCATAGCGCTTACATTCCATATTCCAATCACTAGTGTTTTCGTATAAATGTACTTCCTCCTGTGTGATTCCACACTTGAGGGCTCAGCCTCAGTTGTCATATCTGCTAGTCTAAGTGTGCTGTGTTGTACATAGGGTTTTCGAAGGACTGCTATTTTGGAAGTGAATGGCCAATCCTTCTTCCTTGTCTGTCTTAATTTGATTGCTCAGACTTAGAACATTATCTAACAGACAAGGATTTTACAGAGAAGAGCAGATTAAAGATATTTCCCAGGAGTTAAAAAACCAATAGATTCCATGTTGTCCCCATCCTTGCCAGGTGTCTTTTGAGCTACCCCTTTTTCTGCTCCACCAGCATTTACATCTACTTCCACATACTTCATTTAACATCAGTCTTCCCTATCCAGCCCTTGCTGTGATGGTCTATATGGCAACCTTTCTGGGCGTCTGTGATTTCAAGCTACTGCCAGTTTCATTCTCTGTGGGAAGTATCTCTTGACTTCAGGAGTTTTGAACTTTTGCTCCAGGATTGACTTCTTGTGCATTAAGGAATCTTCTCATCTATTTATGCTACACGACTTTCTTAGAGAAGGTTGATGAATCCTTTAGACTTGGTATACAATGTTGTCTTTCTGGCCCGAGGGCCAAAGGCCTACAGGCCTCAAGATTTGAAGGTGGATTTGACCCACTGGCTTCTGGGAAACGTAGTTATTCATACCTGTATTGTATGGGGTCCTCTGAGACACTTTGTGCCACACGTATTGTACACCAGCACTCTGCCCTTCTGCCCCTGAACTTTGTACTTCATGTTTTAAAGTTGGCTTGATTTGCAGGCTTCTGAAGACATAGTTATCCATACCTTCATTGTAGAGAAAATTATTTTAATATCTTTTAACAGAACAATCTGGAGTTGGAAGTGAAAAGTAATTATTTCTCCTTATTGCACAACACCAATATTACTGATTTGTCACTTTTCATATTTTGAACTTGTAGGCCATCGCCTTTGCAATCACTTGCTATGCATCAGAGAGTTGGACAATGACTAGGGAGAATTAAAGGAGAATTGATGCTTTTGAGCTGTGGTGCTGGAGAAGAATATTGAGGGTACCATGGACTGCTAAGAAAACAATCAGATTCATCCTGGAGAGGGTTAAACCAGGTGGCTCCTTGAAGGCAAGGATTCTGAGGCTTCATCTAACATATTTTGGGCATTTTTTAAGGAGGGACCAGTCCTTGGAGAGGGACATCATGCTTAGTAGGGTGGAGGGACAGCACAGGAGGGTAAGGCCCTCTATGAGGTGGATTGATTCAGTGACCGGGGGTAATCAGGATGGGTGTATCAGAGACAGTGTGATTGACACAGGAGAGAACAGAGTTTAGGGCTGTTGTACATAGGGTCACTATGAGTTGTAAGCAACTCGACGGCACATAACAACAACAACAGCTAGGAGAGATTTCTCCTTAGAAAGGAAGATCATGCTTGAAAGGAGGGAAAGTAAAGGAAGGAGAGAAAGACCTTGAATAAGATGAGTTGGCACAATGACTTTAGTTACTCTAATGTGTCAAAAATAGTGAGGATGACACAGGATAAGGCAAAAGTCAGATCAGCTGTTCATAGGGTCACTATAAGTTGTACTTGACTCAGTGGTACCTTGCAACAACAAGGAATGCAGCTTATCAAACTTTCATGAATACAAAATGAGGAGACACCATGATTTGGGGTATCAGAATCACAGTTCAGAATGTCCTCTACTTTTTAAAGGTGGGTCAGTTAAATAGATAAACTCATTGCCATTGATTTGCAACCAAATTGTAACTGACCTTCCAACTAGCTTTCTGAGCCTTTAGATTAACTAGAGCAAATTGTTCATGTTTCTCCCATGGGATGGCTTAATAGCAGTTTGAACAACCAAAGAAGTACCACCTGGAAGAGGAGCCCTTCAGTTTGGAAATTACTTAAAATACAGCTGGGGAAAAGCTATCTCCTCAAAGTAGAGTCTACATTAGTGATGTCCTGGAGTAAAGTTTTCACATAACGAAGCATCTTTATTCGCTGGTGCAGCAAAAGTCAAAATGAAGAGAAACATTTACAATCCTCTATCAATAGTTGGAATATGGAAATCAGGAAGTATGAATCTAGGAAATAATGAAAGTTACTTAAAATGAACTGTAATGCATAACGGTCAACATCCTAGTCATTTGTGAGCTGAAATGAACTTGTACAGGCCATTTTAATCTGTCAAAAAAAACAAACAGATATGTCTTAGAGAGAGTGTAGCTGGAGTGCTCTTCGGCTTCACCTCACATATGGTGGGCATGTTGCTAGGAGGGGTTATTTATTGGAGAGGGATGCAGAGAAGGGTGGTGAGTCAATGAGGGAAAGGAAAATTCTCAACCAGGCGAAGTGACACAATGATTGCTGTAATGATCTCTTGTGTGTTAGGAAGCATGGGGATGGCACAGGACAGAACAGGGTTCAGATCTTTTGTTCATAGGGTCACTATGAGTTGTACTCAACTCAACATCACATAACAACAACAACAACATATCTAGATCTAGATGCTAAATTGGATAGAAATGATACCTTATCACAAAAAGAACATTTAAAAATCTTTCTAGAAGTAACATTCAGTTAGCAATAGCATAATATCCATACACATAGGAGGAAGGCTTATTAATACAATTTTTATTAATAAGAAGCACTAACAATTAAAGACAAAGAAGAAATTGAAGCCTTTTGCTGCCTTTTGCAATCTGTGAAAAATGTACAGTTAAATTACAGCTGTTGTTTTAGATGTGATTTTACTGCTTGAGCACTTTAACATATTTCTTGGTACCCAGTCTGAAGTTATTAAACTAACCAATGTCTTTTCCCTTATGCCCATTTAGAAGGATCATCAGACTGCATTTGTCTTCATATGTCAAGACCAGTAATAAACTCACTAACCTGCTTCCGGAAACTCTGGTGGTGGCTTGTGGTAATGAGTTGTTCCATCAAACCAAAGGAATATGGTTGGAATCCACCAGATCTGAAAACCCACTGGAGGATTAGCTATGAATGTTTCAGACTCAGTGGCACCAAACAACAACAGCAACAATCTACTTCAGGGGTGTATCAACTCTCTAGTACTATGTCATAATTTAATCTTCAAAAAAAATGCGAACAGCAGTTATTTCAGTAAGACATCACATTGGCCCATTAAATAGGCAAAAATGTGCTGATTAGACCTAGAAGTCATAGTACCACTGATTCTAGACTTATTGTTAAGCTATTTGTATGCTACAAGGTGGGAAATTAGCCCAATAAAACCAAGGTATCTCCCATTTCAGTGAAATTTCTAGATGCTAAATGGTATGTGACACATTCTATTATCTCTTCTTTTAAAAAACAGCTTTTAGCTTGATTCTGGAACTTAGTAAAAACTCAATGCATAAGCAATAACCACTGTTTATCAACATGTTGCCTGAGCTTTTCAATATGAGTTAAGTGTTGTCTGAAAGACAGAGCTGAATTTTGGCATGCACAGGAACACTCCATCATTAAATGGAAATGGTATTTATGACATCAAGCTAGAACAGGACTCAAAGCCACGACTAAGTTACATGAAGAAGTGGCCCAAAACCCCATGGTCTACTCCTGTCATTTTACTTCTGGTTACCAGTTGGCACCTATGGAATCATGTTGTTGTTGTTAGATGGCATCATGTTGAATATGACTCATAGTTACCTTATGAACAACAGATCTGAACCTTTTCTTATCCTGTGCCATCCTTATTATCTCTCTGACACACTGGAGTTCATTGGCATAATCAATGTCAATTCATCTGGTTGAAGGTTTCCCTTTTTTTTTAAATTTAGTTTATTTATTTTTCATTTCAATGAACATCTACAGAGATTTTGGAACTCAATTCATTCATTCCCCCTTCCCCCCCGGTTGCTCCTCTCCTTGAAGAGCAAAAGCAAAACTCCCTCATTGGTACACAATCCCC
>NW_006399998.1:2337534-2338969 GCF_000299155.1 Elephantulus edwardii | reverse complement strand
TCTTTAGGGTTTTCTAAGTATACTACCATGTCATCTGCATAGAGGGATAATTTTACTTCCTCTTTGCCAATTTGAATGCCTCTAATGTCTTTCTCTTGTCTTATTGCTATTGCTAAGTCTTCCAATACAATATTGAGTAAGAGAGGAGATAATGGGCATCCTTGCCTAGTTCCTGTTTTAAAGGGAATGTCTTTAACCTCTCTCCATTGAGAATAATATTAGCTCTTGGGTTTTCATAAATCCTTTTCACTATATTGAAGAAATTTCCCTCTAGTCTATTTTGTTGAGTGTTTTCACCAGGAAAGGTTATTGGATTTTGTGAAAGGCCTTTTCTGCATCAATTGATAGGATCATGTGGTTCTTGTTCTTTGCTTTGTTAATATGATGAATTACATTAATTGTTTTTCTTATATTGAACCATCCTTGCATGCCTGTTATGAATCCCACTTGGTCATGATGGATTCTTTCTTTGCTGTATCGCTGTATTCTATTGGCCAATATTTTATTCAAGATTTTTGCATCTATGTTCATAAGAGATATTGCCTATAGTTTTCTATTTTGGTGGTGTCATTTCCTGGCTTTGGTATTAAGGATATGTTTGCTTCATAGAATGAGTCTGAGAGTGTTCCATCTTGTTCTATTTTTTTAAATAGTTTATACAGAATTGGTGACAGTTCTTCTCTAAATTTCTGATAAAATTCTCTTGTAAATCCGTGTGGTCCAGGACTTTTTTTGGTTGGAAGCTGTTTTATTACCTTTTCAATTTCTTCTTTTGTAATGGGTCTGTTGAGATGGTCAATTTCGGTTTGTGTCCGTTTAGGTAGATTGTGTGTTTCTAGATATTTGTCCATTTCCTCAAGGTTTTCATATTTGTTTGAGTATAGTTTTTCATAATATACTAATGTTAACTTCTTAATTTTAGTTGGGTCTGTTGTGATGTTGCCTGATTCATCTCTTATTCGGATTATTTGTGTCTTCTCCTTGTCGATTTTATTGACCTTTTCAAAGAACCAACTGCTAGTTTTGTTGATAGATTCAATTGTTTTTCGATTTCCTATTTCATTTATCTCTGCTCTACTTTTTATAATTTCAATTTTTTTAGGAGCTGATGGGTTTTCTTGCTTTTCTTTTTTAATTAGTTGGAGATGTTGGCTTAGAGAGTCAATGGTAAATTTTTCCTGCCTTTTGATGTGTTTGCTAATTACTATAAATTGACCTCTGTTTACGGCTTTGGCTGTGTCCCAGAGGTTTTGGTAAGTAGTGTCTTCATTGTCATTTGTTTCAAGAAACTTTTTTATTTCATTTTTCATTTCTTCTTGTACCCAGTCGTGTTCAAGGAAGTTGTTGTTCAGCTTCCAAATATGTGATTTTTTTCTCCTTTATTCTCTTGTTATTAATTTCTAATTTTGTGGCGTTGTGATCTGAGAAGATACTT
>NW_006399998.1:2326726-2336632 GCF_000299155.1 Elephantulus edwardii | reverse complement strand
GGGGGAGCGATGCGATACCTGAGATGGGGGTCGTCGATCAGAGCTGCCGGGGTGTGTCCCAATTCAAGTCCACGCCCACCGTCCACTGCGTCTAAACCCTCTACTTTTGCAAGTATGACGTCACTTTTAGGTATAGCCTCTTCTAACAACATGTCCCTCCTTATTCTGTCATCCTTATTCACTGTCTAGCTCTCAGCTCTCAGCATGTGATTGAAAAGGCCATGGCCAGAATCAAGTTCATGTTAGTTTTCAAACTGACATCATCACTCCTTAGTACTTTGGAGAGGACCCTGAGAGCAGACCCATAAAGTTTTTTCCACTGACCTAAATTATCATGGAGAAACTCTCTGACTTCTTAATTAATAGATGATTCTTTCTTTCAGGTTTTAGCCTCATATTTTCTCAAAAGCCTTTAACCCAGAGTAAAAATCTCTCAAAGCTTATATGTAGGTGATAAAACAAGAACAGATTTTTAACTAATTTTTAGCATATCCCTATTTCCTTTGGTCCCATTAAAGATACAGAGTCTTTATTTAACATAAATACAGCAAGGAATGTGCTTTGCTGAGACCTGTTATCAATGACTGATGATGAGAGAAGAATAATTGCTGTCTTTGAGTTGTGGTGCTGGAGAACAGTACTGAATATCACACGGAGTTCTAAAAAACAGCAAAGAGACTATGTCCTAGAAAGAGTGCTCCTTGGAAGCAACGATGGCAAAGCTTCATCTTTCATATATTGGACATGCACATGTTGTTGTTGTTATGTGCCGTCGAGTCGCCTGCGACTCATAGCGACCCTATGGACAATAGCCCTAAACTCCGCTCTGTCCTATGCCCATCACACTGTCTCTGACACTCCCATCCCAATTATCCCAGTCACTGAATCAATCCACCTCATAGAGGGCCTTCCACTCCTGCGCTGTCCTTCCACCCTCCCAAGCATGATGTTCCTCTCTAAGGACTGGTCTCTCCTCACAACGTGGCCAAAGTATGTTAGACGGAGCCTCAGAATCCTTGCCTCCAAGGAGCCACCTGGTTTAACCCTTTCGAGGACAAATCTGTTTGTTTTCCTAGCAGTCCTTGGTATTCTCAATACTCTTCTCCAGCACCACAGCTCAAAGGCATCAATTCTCCTTCTATCCTCCTTGGTCATTGTCCAACTCTCTGATGCATAACAGGTGATTGCGAAGACCATCGCCTGTATCAGACGCACCTTAGTCTCCAAAGAAACAACATTGCTCTTTAGCACTTTGGAGAGGTCCCTAACAGCAGACTTTCCCATTGCAATACGCCTTTTAATTCCCTGGCTGCTGGTGCCAAGACTGTTGACTATGGAGCCAAGCAAACTAAAGCTGTGTACAATCTTAATCTCTTCACCATCCATCCTGATGGTGCCAATTGGTCCAGTGGTGAGAATCTTTGTCTTCTTGACATTGAGCCTCAATCCATAGTGTAGGCTGCAGTCCTTGACACTCTGCAGCAGGCGCTTCAGGTCCTCCTCAGTTTCAGCAAGCAGTGTTGTGTCATCCGCATAACGCAGATTGTTGATAAATCGTCCACCAATCATAACCCCACATTTCTCCTCATAGATCCCAGTTTCCCGGATAATCTGTTCTGCATATAGGTTGAAAAGTTATGGAGATAGGATGCACCCCTGGCATACGCCCTTCCCAATTTTGAACCATGCAGTGTTCCCTTGCTCTGTTCTGACGACTGCCTCCTGGTCCAAGTATAAGTTTCTCATTAGAACGATCAAGTGTTCTGGGATTCCCATTCTTCTCAGAGTCAGCCATAGTTTGTTATGATCTACACAATCAAATGCCTTTTCATAGTCAATGAAACACAGATAGACATTCCTCTGGTATTCCCTGCTTTCAGCCAAGATCCATCTAACATCAGCTACAATATCTCTAGTACCACGACATGCACATAGATAAGGCTATTCCTTGGAAAGGGGCATCATGGTAGAAAGATAGAGGGTCAATGAAGGAGAGGAAGACCCCAACAAGGTGGATTGACACTGTGACTTCAGAAATGGGCTCTACTGTATCACAGATAGTGAGGATGGCACAGGATAAGGTAGGGTTAAGTTTGACTGTTCACAGGATCATGATAAGTTGTACTCAACTTGATGGCACCTAACAACAACAACAACAAAATTATCTAAATGGAATTTCCAACACATTTTAAAATCATTTAGAGATACTTTTAGAACTCTCTGAATGTCATAGATTTGATGGTGTCCCCTATAAATATCCGGCAATATGATTAAATCATGGCTTCCGGTATTGTGTGATTGTCTTCCATTTTTATTTTGTGGTATACTAGAAAATCTTATCTCTTCCTATGATTCTTAAAACAGGATTATGTTACTTTAATTGAGTTAGGTTATGTTTGTTATGTTAATGAGACAGGGTTAAAATACCATACTTATTATGTTACCACTCTTCTCTCTCACAGCCCCTATTAATTCACAGAACAGATTCAGTAACAGAGGGTTTCCTAATATGTGCCCTGCACCATCTTTTATCTTTTAAAAATGGAGATAAAAATGAGCAGAGAGAAAAAGATCTCAGTATTAGGAAGACAAGGGAGAAAGTACGTCCTCTAGACCTAGGTTCTTTTGCTGAGAGACCAAGACCAAGCTTTCCTCTAGAACTAGAGTCCTGATTTTGCCCTTGTTGATGTTGTTGTTGTATGCCATTGAGTTGGAACCAACGCATAGCTGGTCCTCCAGTGAGTTTTCAGGGACAGTAAATCATATGGGAAGAGATTCGCCATCCTTTCATGGAACAGCCAGTGGATTCAAACCAGGTATTTGAAATTACAGAACAGCTTATTATCACAAGGCCAGATCCCTGATTTTTTGCCTTATGACTTCCTAAATCATAATGAATGACTTTATGTTGGAAAAACACTAATTGTGCTATTTCTGTTACAGAAACACTAGATAACTAAAACATTGGAGAACACACAGCGCAAGGCAGAAATGACTGTTTCTTTTCTCCATGATTTAATTTTATTTATTCTGTGGATTGAGATGCTGTAGGTTGCAGTGTAATGAGTTAGGTGTTTTAGCACGCTGTAAGGTGTTGCAGCTCAATGAATTAGGTTGCAGTGGGTTGTGTTGTCCCAAGATACAGTGAGCTGTGGTATTATAGGCTGCAGTGGACTGTGATATTCCACACTGCAGTGGGTGTGCTGTTCCAGGCTGCAATAAACTATGGTGTCACAGGCTACAATGGGCTGTGTTGTTCAAAACCAGTGTTCAAGCAGGAGTGAAAGATGATTTTTTTTAGTCTGTAATGAACTATATTGTTCCAGGCTGCAGTGTGCTGTTGTGTTCCAGGATGCAGTGGGTAGTGATGTTTGTAGGCTACAGTGAGCTATGGTGTTCCTGGCTGCCGTGAGTTGTGCTGTTCCAGAATGTAGTGGGCTTCTGTTTTTCCAGGTTGCAGTGGGCTGTTGTGGTCCAGGTTGCACTGACTGGATTATTTCATGGTGTACTGGGATTACTTGTTTACAAGTGGATATCCTAACAAACTTTATGAGTAATAGGGGTAAGTTATTCTACAGACCAAAGGTGTGCACTTCAAGTGCTCACTTCATGAAATGTGAAAAATAAGTGAACTTAGGGTCAGATCAATTCTGAAAGCCAACACAGTTTCCACAACTCATCTACTTCCTGTATATCCTCCACCCACTCACTCCACCCTCACCTCATCCTGACTTATCCCTCTTCTACCTGCCTTGCTCCACTTTTCTATCTTGCCACCCCACACATACTCACCTTACCACAGTCATCACACCCACCATGCCACCTCACCACATCCACCCAACACTACTTTACCACACCCAACACCATAGCCCCACTCCATATCCCACCGAACTCCTCACCCACTATGCTTCCCCTTCCCACCACAACCTCCCATATTCCATCATCCAGGATCCACCTTCCACATTCTCAACCCAACACCTCTACCCCTGTGATCAGAATTTCAGGTATGGACTTCTTTTATTAGTTCCTACCCATGAACAGAAACTCAACATATGCAAATAAAGTTAGATTTCATACAGAATATCACATGAGTGGTTGCAAAGGTGACTGACTATCAACACAGCCTTGTGCCATCTCCAGCAGAGACCATAATAAGGCTGTCCTGAGGCAACTCAGTAGCATAGTGGCCTCCTTGTGGGAAGACTCCAGAGATAAGACTCCAGCTCTGAGGCAAGGTCTGTCCACCCATGTGCCTGGGCTCTTAGTGTCCTGTGTTCTTCACATGTCATGTGCTCTGTCTGCAAGACCTTGCTCTCTGTCCATGTGTCCTATGCTATTTCATGTGCTCTTTCCATGTGTCTTGTCCTCTGTCTGCATATCTGTGTTCTTTGCCCATGTGTCCTGAGCTCTATGTCTCTTGCATTCAGTCTGTGTGTAAAAGCACAGAGGACCTGACTGTCCTGTGTGTACATCATTTTCTTCAAGACTGATTGAGCAGGGGAACCTGGGTATAGCAGACCTGAGGACATAAGAATCTGAGGATCTCAGAGGGTTAGAAACCAGGAAGGTATTTCCACAGCATTCAGAGATAGATACTTGCAGGGCACTGGTACCTTGGGTGGACAGGTGGACAAAAACCCCAGGTTTGTCCAGAGAACATCGGAGGTATGACAGCCCGGGACTGGACCTCTGTGGATGAGGTAGGTGACCTGGTTCACTGTACTCATTGAGAGTGTGTCCTTCTCACCAAATGCTCACACTAGGGACAGTTAACTCCACGTGTGTAGGGGAGGAATTAAACCAGTCTGTTCGTATCTGAAAAGACACATTGTTTTCCTGGGAGCCCATTTAAGTAATTTTCAGTTTAAGGAGAGGGTACATGAGTTTCTAGCGTTTCTGCATGAGACCCTCTTTGGAAAATGTTACTGTGAAAAAGAAAAAGTTTGAAGAAAAAAGATTATACAAGATTATACACACATATCCTGTTAGGGAAGACTCCTACTAATAGGGTTTGTAGCCTTTGAGTCACTTTGTCCCTAATTCTTAGATGCAGTTTCTGGAGAGTATTTCTGAGAGTCATTTGGAACAATTTACAACAATAATCTTCCAGTTACAAGCAAGGACTCATTCTGATGGAAATCTCACAAATGAATCTAATTCCATTTGAAATGATCCCACAATGGTGACCTCTCTCTTCTCACAGCATCTTTGATTGAGAGCAATGGGATGAAAGCATATGAGGGTGCTCTTCTCAGCCATATCTATGGAGTCATTTCTAAGTGGCCTCCAACAACACCACGTTGTACTAGAAATTTAAAGCAGTAGATTATTAAAGTTTTCACAAAATAGTTAAAAGTTATACAAAATTGATCAGTTGAGGCCTACCTGTCAGTCTTGGTGAAGTAGAAAATTTTATGAATCAAGACAGAATTATTTAGAAAATATTAAGAAAAAGGGGAGAGAAGCATCTAGTTATCTTCAGCCTTCCCTTAGGAAGAGGGTGTGCGCAGAGGCTGTGAGCTCAAGTCTGAATTTTGAGGTATAGAAAGTATGAATGACTCAGAATCAAATCTTTTACCCCAACAAATACACACACACACAGGGGAACCTAGAGACATCATATCCATGAAATCTTTTCTCACACAAAGGATTGAGGGAATCACATTCATTGTAATTTTTGTTTCACACAAAGGAACTGAGTCATTGTTGTTGTTATGTGCCGTCAAGTCGCTTGTGACTCATAGAGACCCCATGTACGCCGTCTCTGACACACTCATTTCCACCACTCCAATCACAGAATTGATTCATCTCATCAAGGGTCTCCCTCTCCTGCGTCGTCCCTCCACTCTCCCAAACATGATGTCCCTCTCCAAGGACCAGTCCCTCCTTGCAACATGCCCAAAGTATGTCAGATGAAGGTTCAGAATCCTTGACTCCAAGGAGCATTCTGGTTTCCCCCTCTCCAGTAGAAACCTGTTTGTTCTCCTACCAGTCCATGTTATATTCAACACTCTTCTCCAGCACCATAGCTCAAAGGCATCAATTCTCTTTATATCATCCCTATTCACTGTCCAACTCTCTGATACATAGCACATAATTGCAAAGACTATAGCCCTGATCAGGCGCATCTTAGTCTCCAGCCTGACGTTGTTGTTCTTCAGTACTCTTGAGAGGTCCCTCACAGCTGATTTTCCCAGTGCAATTCGTCTCTTTATTTCCTAGCTGCTAGTACCAAGAAGTAAACTGTGGAGCCAAGTAAATTAAAACTGTTAACTATCTCAATCTCTTCACCATCCATACTAATGCTGCCAATTGGCCCAGTGGTGAGAATCTATGTTTTCTTGATGTTGGGCTTCAATTCGTATTGAAGACTGCAGTCCTTGACATTCTGCAGCAATTGCTTCAGGTCCTCCTCAGTTTTAGCAAGCAAGGTTGTGTCATGCTTGGGACATGTTGTTAGGAAGGGCTTTTACAGGGAAAGGGGCATAATGCTTGAAAACGTGGAGGGTCAGTGACAGAAAGGAAGTTGTTAATGACTCTTCCACCAATCCTGATGCCACATTCCTCCTCGTACAGCCCAGCATCACAGATGATCTGTTCTGCATACAGATTGAGAAGTTATGGAGACAAAATACATCACTTACGGACCCTCTTCTTGATTTTGAACCATGTAGTGTCTCCTTGCTCTGTTCTGACGACTGCGTCTTAGTCCAAGTATAGGTTTTGCATAAGAAAAATCAGATGTTCTGGGATTCTCATTATTCTCAGAGTCAGCCATGGCTTGTTGTGATCCACACAATCAAAAGCTTTTGCATTGTCAATGGAGCAATGTGTCAGCAGAGAACTGCCAGATGTTCAGGTTAGATTTAGAAAAGGTCATGGTACTTGGGATATTATAGCTAATGTTAGACGAATCTGGGTAGAAAGCAGAGAATACCAGAGGAATGTCTATCTGTTTGAATGGGTCATACTCAAGAAATTTTCTTGCACAGAGAGATGATGAGGAAATCACACCCATGACCTCTTATTTCACACAAAGGAAATGAGAAAGATTACATTCATGAGTTCTTCCATCACAAGGAGGAAATGAGGGACATCATATCTATGAATTCTTTTTTCACACAGAACTAAGAACCTTAGCCGTTCAGTTTTTCTTAAAAGTCCACTGGAAATGGAAGGTAGCCAACCCAGACTACAAAGACAACCAGAATTAAGGTCTCAATGAAGGAGAAACTGTGGGACAAAACCTTCCAGTGACCTGACCCAACAAGCAGTGAATAAGATAGAACAACTGAGGAAATTACGATTTCATAACATAGAGTTAATATTGTTAGCCTTAATGACATAATAACAATTATAATACATAAACTGGAAGATAAGGAACCAAAAGGTAGAGGAAAACACACAGGGAACATACCAATAGTTTCTAGCATGAGATCAATATGCAGAGAAAAATGTGAAACACATAACTTATAAAAATCTCAATTGTTCTAACTTAAAAATTCATGTTTGTGCCTTAGTTTTAGAGTTTGGCCTCAACTTAAAAATTTTTTTTTTTCTTAATTTTGGAGTTGACCTCAGCTGACCTATAAAATTTTCTGAAAAGCTTTATTATTGGGTGCCATCAAGTCAAGTACGACTTGTAGCAACCTTATGAACAACAGATCTGAATTCTGTCCTATCCTGTGCCATTATCATCATCTTTGCTTGGGTCCATAGTCAACAGTCTTGGCACCAGCAGCCAGGAAATTAAAAGGCGCATTGCCATGGGAAAGTCTGCTGTTAGGGACCTCTCCAAAGTGCTGAAGAGCAGTGGTGTCTCTCTGGAGACTAAGGTGCGTCTGATACAGGCCATGGTTTTTTTGCAATCACTTGTTATGCATCAGAGAGTTGGACACTGACCAAGGAGGATAGAAGGAGAACTGATGCCTTTGAGCTGTGGTGCTGGAGAAGAGTACTGAGAATACCATGGACTGCTAGGAAAACAAATAGATTTGTCCTGGAGAGGGTTAAACCGGGTGGCTCCTTGGAGGCAAGGATTCTGAGGCTCCGTCTAACTTACTTTGGACATGTAGTGAGGAGAGACAGGTCCTTGGAGAGGGACATCATGCTTGGGAGGGTGGAGGGATGGCGCAAGAGAGGAAGGCCCTCTATGAGGTGGATTGATTCAGTGACTGGGATAATTGGGATGGGAGTGTCAGAGACAGAGCGATTGGCACAGGACAGAGCGGAGTTTAGGGCTGTTGTACATAGGGTCGCTATGAGTCGCAGGCGACTCGATGGCACATAACAACAACAACTGACACACTTGAGCCTATTGCTGTACTCATTATGTTAATCTATCTCATTGAGTGTCTTCTTTTTCATTGAATTTACACCTTTCCAAGCATGATTCCCCTTCACAAGAACTACAAATGCTGTGCTGAACCTCAGACCAATTATGACAGATCCTCGGTGATCACTCAGGTGACTCAATTTGTAACTCAAGGTAAGAACACTGCAACAGCTGCCTGTGTAAATGTCTTCTACAGGAAAAGAATGTTTGCTTGAACTTCTGATCCATCAGCTCACATTAACTTATTTTCCTTTGGTTAGAGTTGGACTGTTTTGTTTGAATATCATGCATATGTAACATCAACTTTCAATCTGCAAACATGTATGAAAATATTTTGTACTGAGGGGTTGGTCTGTGGATAGGTTTTACTTTTCTTTGTAGCTTTCCAAGTACCTTGCTTTCGTTTTGTCTTGTTTTCTTAATAATGAGTGTTTCCTGAGGCTGCAATACAAGCTGACATGAACCAGTTGACTTAAAACAACAGTAATATATTTTCTCTCACAGTTCTGGGAGCTTTGGTGGCCTAGTAGTAAGAAATTGCACTACAATCACAAAGGTACATAGTTCAAATCCACCGGCTGCTCCACAGGAGAATGATGAGCAATCTTTTTCCATGTTATTAACTGTCTCTGAAAAACCCATAGAGGATCAGCTATGGGTCAGTTCTGACTTGAGAGTACTCAACAGTAACTCAATAGCCTATTACCCAGCACAGCTCTGAAAGTTGGGAGTCCAAGTACAGGGCCTTGATACCTCAAACTGCTTCAGATAAGTCTGGTCAAGACTTTCTCATAGCCTCTGGCCTTGCTGGCAACCCTGGCTCTCTTGAATCTTAGAGCCATCACTGCAGTCTCTACCTTCATGATCATGTGGTTGTTCTTCATGTTTCTTCCCCTCTTCTCAGGGGAAAACTTACCAAAAACCAAGCCCACTGCCATTGATTTGGTTCTAACATCCAGAAAGAATTTATTGGGTTTCAGAGGTTTTAAAATGTAAATGGAGAAGACTTCTTCATTTTTCTTCCTTGAAGCAGCTGGTGTATTTGAACTACTAATGTTCTGGCTAGTAGTTTAACATGTAATGCACTGTCCTACAAGGGCTCCTGATAAGGACATCACTTATGTTGAATTCAGACCCATTCTGGTGACAAGCAAGGCCCTCAAGTTGATACAAGGGGAGAATTGTAAGATTTCAAAACAGTAATTTTTAAAAAATTTCTTTATTTTTCATTTCAATGAACATCTACAGAGATTTTGGAATTCCATTCATTCATTGTTGCACCCTTTTCCCTGCCCCCCAAACCCCTACCCCCGTTTGCTCCTCTCCTTCAAAAGCAAAAGAAAAACTCCTTCATTGATACGCAATCCCCCAAACACATCCCCCAACCCCAAATATAATCCACTCTACAACCCTCATTCCATACTCTTACGATAAACATAATGCCCTAAAATATAAAATATTCTCTCCCCCAAAGACTTCAATGCTGTAAACATATTTCATCCAGTTTTTCTCAGTCTTACCCCCATCCTGATGTCAGCCTCATTCTACAACAGGGGCACCATATAGCATTT
>NW_006399998.1:2322695-2323187 GCF_000299155.1 Elephantulus edwardii | reverse complement strand
ATTTTATAAATTCTAGATATAAGTCCCTTATCTGACATGTCATTACCAAACACTTTTTCCCAGTCTGTGGCTTCCCTTTTTACCCTATTAAAGAAGTTTCTGGATGCACATAGAGATTTGATTCTTAGAAGATCCCATTCATCTATTTTATCTTCTCCTGTTTGTAAATTTTTCAGAATACTTGGAAGACTCATTATGTAGTGGATTAAGACTACTAATATTCTTCCAAGCTTTTCGTGAATGAGGTTTATAGTCCTTGGTTTTAGTCCTAGGTCCATGATCCACCTTGAGTTGGTTTTTGTATATGGAGTGAGGTGCGGATCTTGTTTAATTCTTCTGCAGATAGATTTCCAATTTTGCCAACAACATTTGTTTAAAAGGCTGTCATTTCCCCACCTAACTGATTTAATCTCCTTGTCAAAAATTAGTTGACCATAGATATATGGGCTAATTTCCGGGTTCTCAATTCTATTCCATTGATCTATGTGTCTG
>NW_006399998.1:2317563-2321715 GCF_000299155.1 Elephantulus edwardii | reverse complement strand
CCCTCTAGTCCTATTTTGTTGAGTGTTTTCATCAGGAAAGGTTGTTGTATTTTGTGAAAGGCCTTTTCTGCATCAATTGATAGGATCATGCGGTTCTTGTTCTTTGCTTTGTTAATAGGATGAATTACATTAATTGTTTTTCTTATATTGAACCATCCTTTCATGCCTGTTATGAATCCCACTTTGTCATGAAGAATTATTTCTTTGATGTATCGTTGTATTCTATTGGCCAATATTTTATTCAGGATTTTTGCATCTATGTCCATAAGAGATATTCACCTATAGTTTTCTATTTTGGTGGTGTCTTTTCCTGGCTTTGGAATCAAGGATATGTTTGCTTCATAGAACGAGTCTGGGAGTGTTCCATCTTGTTCTGTTTTTTAAAATAGTTTATATAGAATTGGTGACGGTTCTTCTCTGAATGTTTGATAAAATTTGCTTGTAAACCCACATGGTGCAGTACTTTTTTTGGTTGGAAGCTGTTGTATTACCTTTTCAATTTCTTCTTTTGTAATGGGTCTGTTGAGATGTTCAATTTCGGTTTGTGTCAGTTTAGGTAGATTGTGCGTTTCTAAATGTTTGTCCATTTCCTCAAGGTTTCATATTTGATTGAGTATAGTTTTTCATAATATTCTAATGTTAACTTTTTAATTTTAGTTGGGTCTGTTGTGATGTTGCCTAATTCACCTCTAATTCAGATTATTTGTCTCTTCTCCTTCTTTTCTTTTGTGAGTTTTGCTAATGGTTTGTCGATTTTATTGACATTTTCAAAGAACCAACTACTAGTTTTGTTGATAGTGTCAATTGTTTTTCGATTTTCTATTTCATTTATCTCTGCTCTACTTTTTATAATTTCAGGCTTTTTAGAAGCTGATGGGTTTACTTGCTAAAACAGTAATTCTTAATTTTTTGTTGAGGGGTTCAGATCATATGCAGAGGATGTTGATTTGCATATGGCTATTATAAAAGAACTCAAGATATTAAATGGGAGACATCACATCAGAACCAACCGAAATATAAGAATAATAATGGAATATTATGAAAAATTATACTCTGATAAATTTTAAAATCTAGAAGAAATTAACAAATTCTTAAGACCTCACAGTCTACCCAAACTTACACAGAAAGAACAGAAATCTTGAACAGCTTCATCACAAAAGAAGAAATCAAATAGGGCATAAGAAAAACTTCTTACCCAAAAGTTCTAAAACAGTTTTATCAGCAAATTTTACCAAACATTCAAATTAGATTGTGGCCAACCCAAATTAAATTATTTGAGAATATAGAAAAAGAAGGAGAGCAGAGCACAAGGAGGGTGACACGGTGCAAGACTTATTTGCTGAGGACTGGCAGCATAATATCTGGGAACAGACTGCAACCCCTAATTCCCAGCACTGCCCAAGTCCTGCACCCCCATCCCTGCCACAACACCATGTCCAGGGACACCACCCCACCACCATCCCACGTCCCCACACTTCTGGCACACCCGGTGGCCTCACCACAACCCTGTACCTCCTGGCGGTGTTCCAGGGCCACTAGAGACTCCTTCAAGCAGCACAACAACAGCTGTGGAAAGTACAATTCTGAGTCAGCAAACAAAGGCACACTGCAGACCTAGCCATCAACTGAAGCCACCAATCGAGCTGCTGTGGGACTGATCTGCCACTGAGAAAGGCTGGTAGGATCCTAATTGGGGATTCTGGGTCACCGCCGATTGTCTGGGAGAGTTCCCAAGGGTGAGTCCACTGGTGGGAAATTGGCTGAGCTCTCTGGGGCACTCAACTTCCCAGCAATGAGCGGGCCAATGATAATTTGGCTGAACTTTTGTGGACACTGCAAACCAGCCAGAGGAGAGTGGGTTGGTGGGAATTTGACTTTGTCTTTCTCAGTCCCCTTGGACCCAGGAGCCTTCCTGGGCAGGGGCCACTGTGCAAGGGCAACTGCGTGAGCACCCCTGGACAGGGACCAGTGAATGAAAAGCACGGGGTGGGAGACAGACAGCTGGAATTTGAATAGGGACCCCAATTGTGAGCACACCCAGACAACTGAGGCCTGAGTGAGATCCCTCAACTGGTTGGCCTGCTCTTGTGAACGCCCCAACCACGTGCATGCCCTACCCCATTTGGCTCCACATCTGTGTCTACACATCTGGTTAATCAACCTGCCTTTAATCTGGAGCACCGTGACCTGTCTTACGTGCAAGAGGCTGCACTCAGAGGCTCTGAACTGACAAGTTCCTAAAGTCAGACTTTCAGAGAAAATCACAAGTGAGATAGCTACCCAACTGATCTCTAGAGCATTATATTCAGATCAAGAACATATCGATGTCTCGAAGAAAGCAAGCTGTCCCACACAATACACAAGCACAAAGCAAGATATCACCCCCAAAGAGTGACACAGTATCGATGGATTTCCTGAAGCCAGAAAGTCTGATGGAACTTTCTGGCACAAAATTTAAAAGAACAATGATTGAATATTTTCAATGGATGAAAGACAAACTTGAAGAATTACAGGATACTACAAGCAAAAATCAGGAAGAGCTAAAAACAAACAAACAACAACAACAAAACACAAAAAAACCAAAAACAGTCCAGAACAATGTACAGAAAACAAATGAGGCATTGGTGGCACTGAAAAAACAAGAACCCACTATCCAAAATGTCAGGTCCAATGTTTCAGATAGTGTCAACATGATGGAGGGACACATGAGCAGAGTTGAAGACATGGAACAAAGAACCAGTGAAGTAGAAGACAAAATCCTCACCACTGATTTGCTAGAGCAAAAAAGCAGACTAAAAAAAGGAAGGAAAAAGAAGAAAACCTAAGAATAATGTGGGACACCATCAAGAGAAATAGCGTGCGCATCATTCAAATCCCAGAACAGGAAGAAGCAAATAAAGGCACTGAAAAAGTTGTGGAAGAATTACTAGAGGAAAACTTTTCAGGCATAATGAAGAATGAGAGAATAGATATACAAGGAGCTCAGCGAACACCATATAGACTAGACCTAAAACGAAAAACATCAAGGCATATCATAGTTAAATTTTCCAGAACCAAAGATAAGGAGAGAATCCTGAAAGCAGCAAGGGAGTAACAAAGAGTAACCTATAAGGGATAGTTAATAAGATTAAGTGCCGATTTCTCAAAAAAATCATGCAAACAAGAAGAGAGTAGAAGGACATATATCAAACACTCAAAGAACACAACTGTCAACCAAGGATACTGTACCCAGCAAAGTT
This sequence comes from Elephantulus edwardii, assembly GCF_000299155.1. Lineage (NCBI taxonomy): Eukaryota > Metazoa > Chordata > Mammalia > Macroscelidea > Macroscelididae > Elephantulus > Elephantulus edwardii. The sequence goes on along the minus strand of NW_006399998.1, from coordinate 2,318,476 downwards.
ACCCATCAAATATGAAGGGAGCGATAAAGATATTCACAGAAAAGCAGAACCTAAGAGAGTTTGTAAAAACAAAACCAGTATTGCAGGAAAGACTCAGAGATGACCTTCTTACAGAGATACCAGAGAAAGCATCATGGACCAAAGTAACTAGCAACAACACCAAAAAGAACTCAACACAATGATAGCAATGAAACCTTGCCTCTCAAAAATCACACTGAATGTAAATGGTTTAAATACACCACTGAAGAGAAAAAGAGTAGCAGACTGGGAAAAAGCCAAAATCCATTAATATTTTGTCTACAAGAAAAACAACTGCTGACATTTTTTTTTCTTTTGACCAGTGTCTCTTAAGTTTAGTTGTACTGTCAGCAGTTGACGTGTTTGGAATCACAGAAGCCAAGAAAGCTTAAGATACAAGCTGTCAGATCATGGGTTGGACAATGGAAGATATTTTCTGAAGGGACTTGGCAGATCTGAAGGGTTATCCTAGTGGAGGGTGGAGCTGGAAAGTAAGTGGGTCAAGGCACTGGGCTAGAGGTGGGGTCAACACTGTAACTAAAGATTAATTTCACAATAAGGGATTTATCTTTCACTGCTCCTCAAATTGCTTGTCTGTCAGATACTACTCTAAATCGGAAAAGCCAGATTAAGACAGACTAGGAGGAAGGATTGGCCACCCACTTCTGAAATAGCAGGCCTCTGAAAACCCTATGCACAACAGAACACACGCAGAGTAACAGAAAGGGCAACCTAGGCAGAACTATCAAGTATGGAAATACAAAGGAGGAGGAACAGTTGTAAACAGACCCTAGTGATTGGAACATGGAATGTGAGAGCCATGAATGTAGGAAAATTAGAAATTGTTAAGAAAGAAATGGAACGCATAAATATTGACATATTGGCATTGGAGAGA
>NW_006399998.1:2311822-2314593 GCF_000299155.1 Elephantulus edwardii | reverse complement strand
CAGGATAGAGCAGGGTTTAGGGCTGTTGTGCATAGTGTCGCTATGAGTCGAAAACGACTCGACGGCTCATAACAACAACAACAACACAAGAGACACACCTGAAAAATGAAGATAAAGACAGACTAAAAATAAAAGGGTGGGGTAAAATATACCAAGCATAATGACAACCAGAAAAAAGCAGGAGTAGCAATATTAATCTCTGATAAAATAAATACCAATGTAAAAACCATGGCAAAGGACAAGGAAGGTCACTACATAATGTTGAGATGGTCAATAGAACAAGAGGGCATAACCATAATAAATATCTATGCACCAAATGAAAGACCACCAAAATACATAAAACAAACATTACCAAGACTGAAAAAGGAAATGTACAACACTACTATAATACTTGAGACTTCAATGCACCCCTCTTAAGAAAAGATAGAACTAGCAGAGAGAAACTCAACAAAGATACTGAAGAATTAAACCATACAATAAACCACCTTGACGTCATAGATATTTATAGGCTAATGCACCCCCCAAAAACACAGTATACCATCTTCTCCTCTCTAAATGGAATATTCTCCAGAATAGATCACATTCTGGGACAAAGGCAAGCATCAATACATTTAAAAATATAGAAATAATACAAAGCATCTTTTCAGACCATAATGTTACAAAATTAGAAATTAATCTTAGGACGAGAAAGGAGAAAAAAACATGCATTTGGAAGCTGAACAACTCCTTGCTTGAACATGACTGGGTACTAGAAGAAATAAAAAATGAAATTAAAACTGGATAAATTATGTATATTGTATTGAAACAGATGAGGGAAAGAACAGATTAGAAGTGATATATGATTGAGTATTATGGTTAGCACAGGAAACCAGAATTAAGGTTGCATAGAGAAGTGTACTCGGGGTGGGGGGTGGGGGGAAGGGACGTGGGAATTGTATACTAATGAAGGCATTTTTTTTCCTTTTTTTTCTTTTTTTTTTTTCTCTCTTGGGAGCGGGAAGAGAGCTGGTGGGGAGGGGTGGGAAGGGAGAAAATTGCGGCAATGAATGAATGGAAATGCAAAACCTCTGTAAAAAAATTTAATTAAAAAAAAGAAAAAAAAAGTTTTGTGAAACAAACAACAATGAAAACACCACTTACCAAAACCTCTGGGAAACAGCCAAAGCAGTAATTAGAGGTCAAGTTATAGCAATAAGAAAACAAATCAAAAGGCAACAAAAATTGACCATTGCCTCTCTAACTCAACATCTTCAGCAAATTGGAAAAAAAAGCAACAAGAAAACCCGACACCCTCAAAAAAACCGGAAATTATAAAAATTAGAGCAGAAATAAATGAAATAGAAAACCGAAAAACAATAGAAACTATCAACAAAACTAGGAGTTGGTTCTTTGAAAAGGTTAATAAAATCAACAAACCATTAGCAAAACTCCCAAAGGAAAAGAAAGAAAAAACACAAATAATGCAAATAAGAGATGAGTCAGGTAGAATCACAACAGAACCAATGAAAATAAAAAAAGCTAACAAAGTATTATGAAAGATTATACTCAAATAAGTTTGAAAACCTAGAGGCAATGGACAAATACCTAGAAATGTACAACCTACCTAAACTAACAGAAACTGAGACAGAACATCTGAACAGACCCATTACAAAGAAGAAATTGAAAAGGTAATACAACAACTTCCAACCAAAATAAGCCCTGGGCCAGATGGTTTTACAAGTGAATTTTATCAAACATTCAAAGAAGAATTGTCACCAATTCTACATAAACTATTTCAGGAAATAGAGAAAAATGGAATTCTCCCAGATTCATTCCATGAAGTAAACATATCCTTTATACCAAAGCCAGGAAAGGACACCACCAAAATAGAAAACTATAGGCCAGTATCTCTTATGAACATAGATGCAAAAATACTGGATAAAATCCTGGCCAATAGCATTCAACGATACATCAATGAAATAATCCATCATGACCAAGTGAGATTTATAACAGGTATGCAAGGGTGGTTTCAACATAAGGGAAACAATCAATGTAATTCATCACATTAACAAAGCAAAGAAAAAGAACCACAAGGTCCTATCAATTGATGCAGAAAAGGCCTTTGACAAAATCAACACCGTTTCCTGATTAAAACACTAACCAAATTAGGATTAGATGGGAATTTCTTCAACATAGTAAAAAGTATTTATGCAAACCAGAGAGCCAACATGGTTCTCAATGGAGAGAGGCTAAAGACATTCCCTTTAAGAAGAGGAACCAGGCAAGGATGCCCACTCTCACCTCTCTTATTCAACAATGTATTGGAAGTCTTAGTGAGAGCAATAAGACAAGAGAAGGAAATAAGAGGTATCCAAATTGGCAAAGAGGAGGTAATATTACCTCTCTATGTAGATGATATGATGGTATACCTAGAAAACCCTAAAGACTCAGCCATAAAACTATTGGACGTAGTCAACCAATTCAGCAAAGTAGCAGGATACAAGATCAACATATAAAAATCAATTGGATTTCTCTACAGTGAGAAAGAAAATACAGAGGCTGAACTAAGATAAACAATAGCCTTCACAATAGCGAATCACAGGATTAATATTTGGGAGTAAATCTAACCAGAATCACAAAGGATCTATTCAAAGAAAATTACAAAACATTACTACAAGAAACAAAAAGAGACCTGGAGAAGTGGAAGAATATCCCTTGCTCATGGATAGGAAGACTCAATATTGTGAAAATGGCAATACTACCAAAGGCAATTTACACGTTCAATGCAATCC